>NW_025539127.1:0-14745 GCF_020615455.1 Coregonus clupeaformis
GTTCAAAGGCACTTCAATATTTTTCTTTGTCCGTTCACCTCTGAATGGCACACATACACAACCCATGTCTCAATTGTCTCAAGGCTTAAAAATCCTTATTTAACCTGTCTCTTCCCCTTCATCTACACACTGATATAAAGTGGATTTAACAGGTAACATCAATAAGGCATCATAGCATTCACCACCATCTCTTGCACATCTATCAGTCCAGTGTTAATACTAATTGTAATTATTTTTGCACTATAGCCTATTTTATTGCCTTACCTCCATAACTTGCTAAATTTGCACACTGTATATTATATGTATTTCTGTTGTATTTTTTGACTTTGTTTTGTTTTACCCCATATGTAACTCTGTATTGTTGTTTTTATCGCACTGCTTTGTCTTTATCTTGGCCAGGTCGCAGTTGTAAATGAGAACTTGTTCTCAACTGGTTTACCTGGTTAAATAAAGGTGAAATAAATAAAATAAAATAAAACCTGGTCAGTCTGTCATGGAAAGAGCAGGTGTTCCTAATGTTTTGTACCTTCAGTGTATATTTTAGTTGACGCATGTCATGTCTGATATACATGAATAAAAGTGTTATTCACCCTGGACATGAGACATGATTTCTGAACTTTTGAATTATAAGCTCTAAGTGTTGTCTTGGTTGATAAAGTCTGCATGTTGTTTAAGTTACCATGGTAAAAATGTGAAGACCAATATGCTATGAAAAAGTTATTTTGCATTTAGTCATCCCCCAAATGTGACCATTGAAAGCCTTGACCGTTGCATCCTTCCTCAGGGAACGGCCTGCTGGCATCAGGGTGGCATGTTTTTTGATATGCTGCTCTGGAGTTCCATGGCCCACAGACACACTTGGGGACAGGGGAAGAACACATTTTTATTCAAGTCTGAGAGACTTTTAGAGGGAGAGAGCATGAGTTCTGAAGTACAATAAACCCAACCAGGGACCCTGGATTATCTGCTATATCACACAGACAGCACTAGTGAAGACCTTGATTATCTGCTCTATCACACAGACAGCACTAGTGAAGACCTTGATTATCTGCTCTATCACACAGACAGCACTAGTGAAGACCTTGATTATCTGCTATATCACACAGACAGCACTAGTGAAGACCTTGATTATCTGCTATATCACACAGACAGCACTAGTGAAGACCTTGATTATCTGCTATATCACACAGACAGCACTAGTGAATACCTTGATTATCTGCTATATCACACAGACAGCACTAGTGAAGACCTTGATTATCTGCTATATCACACAGACAGCACTAGTGAAGGCCTTGATTATCTGCTATATCACACAGACAGCACTAGTGAAGACCTTGATTATCTGCTCTATCACACAGACAGCACTAGTGAAGACCTTGATTATCTGCTATATCACACAGACAGCACTAGTGAAGGCCTTGATTATCTGCTCTATCACACAGACAGCACTAGTGAAGACCTTGATTATCTGCTATATCACACAGACAGCACTAGTGAAGGCCTTCATTATCTGCTATATCACACAGACAGCACTAGTGAAGGCCTTGATTATCTTCTATATCACACAGACAGCACTAGTGAAGACCTTGATTATCTGCTATATCACACAGACAGCACATCCAATTACGATCTTGTCTCATCGCTGCAACTCCCCAACGGGCTCGGGAGAGGTGAAGGTCGAGTCATTCGTCCTCCGAAACATGACCTCGCCAAACGGGCGCTTCATAACACCCGCCCATAACCCGGAAGCCAGCTATACCAACGTGTCGGAGGAAACACTGTTCAACTGACGACCGAAGTCAGCCTGCAGGCGCCCGGCCCGCCACAAGGAGTCGCAAGAGCGCGATGACACAGCCTGGGATCGAACCCACGTCTGTAGTTATCTAACATGTGTGCCTTCCCTGAATAAACTCCAGAATAAACCTGAAGAACAGGGAGATTTTCCTGATGCTCGGGTCACTGAAGTTCTACATCTGTCTGGGTGTTATGTGCTTACGTCTTTAAAATATGACTAGAACATATATTGTTTATTTCTAGAAATATATCCTTAGATATATTGATGAACTCAGTTGATAGTGGGGGTTAGCTATCTAGATAGCTATTCCCCAGCAGTTTCAACCTAGCTAGCTACCTAATGGCCTTTTTATAATCGCATCTAGAGCTACCTAATATAGCAAGCCAGTTGATAGTACAGTAGCTAGGATGAATGCAATGTGTGACATTAGTAGCTATATGGGTGACATTAGCTAACCTTAGATAATTGAGTGATGAAATCCGAAGAATGACATCACATCAGAAAAAGGTTTATAGCTAAACAGGAATTAATGAGTCTACCAATACAGATATCCACTGGCAAATCTTTACATAAATGATATCATCAAAAACATGTTGAAATAGCATTAGGCTGAATTAGCTAGCTAGATAGCTAGTCCCTTGCTGGGAGTCCACCATGTTGCAATGTGGCTACTGGCTAGGTACCTAACTGGTGATGTAATCATCATGTTGTATGGGTACTGCCTTCCATTTAGCCAATCAATGACATTATAAGAAAAAAATACAGTAGTTGCATGGTAAGAAATGGACGAGAAAAAACACAGCTCAATCAAAACCATCTAACCTATAGCGCTTTAGACACACCCACTCCTTTCCACACGCCCACTACTTTCCTTTAGACACACCCACTCCTTTCCAGACGCCCACTACTTTCCTTTAGACACACCCACTCCTTTCCAGACGCCCACTACTTTCCTTTAGACACACCCACTCCTTTCCACACGCCCACTACTTTCCTTTAGACACACCCACTCCTTTCCAGACGCCCACTACTTTACTTTAGACACACCCACTCCTTTCCAGACACCTACTACTTTCCTTTAGACACACCCACTCCTTTCCACACGCCCACTACTTTCCTTTAGACACACCCACTCCTTTCCAGACGCCCACTACTTTCCTTTAGACACACCCACTCCTTTCCACACGCCTACTACTTTTCTTATGACACACCCACTCCTTTCCAGACGCCCACTATTTCCTTATGACACACCCAGTCCTTTCCAGATGCCCACAACTTTCCTTTCGACACACCCACTCCCCCTTACTGCGGTAGCCATATCGAGCCCCACAGTGGAGGTGTCATAATACCCCAAAACTAGCGGTGTAACAGGGAAATGGTTCCAATCGTTTTGCACCGTTCAATCATTTTTCATTTTAATTCATTTTAGAAACACTTATAATAAGGGCTGTGTATCGTGTAGGCTTACCCTGGCGTGGCGTTTTGATAACCATGTAAAATGTTGTAACTGTTGTGGGGGTCATATTCCTGAATTCCCAGAGTGCCCTGTTAGGGTGAAAGAGGTTGAGGTGTCAAGGATCAGGGCTGTACAGCAAATGTCCTATGTGGAGGCGGTGAAGAGAGTTATAGGGGCAGAGGCCACAGTTCTGAAGAAGATATGTCAGTGGATGCACTGCAAGAAGCTAGACATCATTATATCTGCAGCTGAAAGTTTTGGGGCCTCCAAGACTTCACGGCAGAGGCCCCGCAAGGACTATTGTCGCTAGAAAATGTTCCGCCCTCACAGGATCCTTCTGAGCCTGTGTATGAACCTGCTTAGAACAGAAAAGCAGGCTGATTTAGTTTAATGTAAATTTCGTTAATGATAGTTTGTATAAAATGTGTTTTATACTGAACAAAAATATAAACGCAACATGTAAAGCAACATGTAAATTGTTGGTCCCATGTTTCAAGAGCTGAAATAAAGATCCCAGAAATGTTCCATACATACAAAAAGCTTATTTCTCGCAAATGTTGTGCCTAAATTTGTTTAAATTCCTATTAGTGAGCATTTCTCCTTTGCCAAGATAATCCATCCACCTGACAGTTGTGGCATATCAAGAAGCTGATTAAATAGCATGATCATCATTACACAGTTCTTCCATGGCCTGCATACTCACCAGACGTCACCCATTGAGCATGTTTGGGATGGTCTGGATCAACTTGTATAACAGCTTGTTCCAGTTCCCCGCGAAATATACAGCAACTTCTCACAGCCACTGAAGAGGAATGGGACAACATTCCACAGGCCACAATCAACAGTTTGATCAACTCTATGCAAAGAAGAAGTGTCCGGGAGGATGCAGCAGCAGCTACCCTCTTCTCATGTAATGGGGTAGGACCAACCCAAGGATCCCGGAATGCACGGACTGTTGCACCGTGGTAGAGGGGGAACAGGAAGTTCCGGGTTGACGCGACCCATTATTCACAATAAAGAAAGCGCTAGAACTGTGCAGTCAATAAGATAACCTTTGTGTCAGTTTCAATTCATTGCTACAGGTATGTAATAGCATGTTTAAACTTTCTAATGTCGAAAGAACATGTCATACCTTGCTAGGTAACACATCCGTTAAGGTATTATCACGTTTGGTAAAGGTTTGATGTGTTATTTTTGTGTCAAACCGAGTGAGTGAAAGAACGTGATAAAAACTATTTTACAAGTCACATAGCTAGAGACTTAGGGTTTGTCTGAGTGAATGTACATAATTTTTCTTATGTTAGTTTCATAAATAATCAATTTATTTTAGATTTCTGAGTTCGTTTAGCATATTATTGTTTTTGTGTAAAATTCCCAAGCTGGTAAAATGGCGGCGCCCTCTCGGTCAGCGTCAACGGACTTCAGTGAGGACAGTGCGGGTGCATCAGATAGACAATTTCACGGTCGCACTACTGTTTTGAAGCTGAATGTAATGATTATCGGTTTTCTACATGTATACTAATATTCAGAGACATTCAGTTGTTGCTATCTTTATCTATAAATGTTATTATGGTGTGAACGGGAAATACAATTGGTTTTTGGTTGAAATAATACAATGAAGACACGGTTATTCAGGAAAATGGTACCTACTGCTCCCTAAAACAACTGTAACCTTGTACTAAATGGTTTTTGAGTCATTTATGTGAATTTGAGTGCACGTAGCCTAATTTAAAGCTTGTACTTTGTCTAATTTGAATGAATTCATGTTTTGTTTTCAATGCTTAGCTACCTGATCTATTAAAATGAGATCAGTGCTTGACTTGGACAGGAGCTCACCAGAGCTGAGTACCGGCACCTCACATTTCTACTGCTTGAGATCATGTTCCTCTTATAGAATATTAGCTCAAAAGTATTGTGGAGCTCCTGCACCTAAATATAAACAGTACCGGCACCCAAAATGAGTACGGCACCTATTTCAGTCCAAGTCAAGCACTGAATTAGATCATTGAACAAGAATAAATATAATATATTTTTTGAGAATAAAGAAAGTGCCAGAACTGTCAAGACAATAACTTTTTGTGTCTGTTTCTCATTGTTACTACAGGACGACTATAATTAAATCTGAGGCCGGTAACATCAATAGTGAGGACAAACCCAGCCTGCCTCTCTCCTTCCACACTGAGTTTAAACCTACAGTCACTGGTTCCTGATTGTGACAGTGGAGCCCAGTTTACACTGCAGGATCCAGAGATGGCATCAGTGAAGCTGGAAGACAGCAGTCAAACACTGGAGCTGAATGTCAACATTAAAGATGAAGAAGAGGAGGAGAAGATTGGGAAACTTGCATGGATGACACCAATTTTGCCAGCATTCGTTTTATTCACTGGGCTGTCTGGAGTGATCAGAGAGTAGACTAAAGAAGTGAAGTAGTGTGGTGGAAAATGTCATAGTTAGTCATGTTTTACTGCTTAAAGAATAGTCTCTTGTTATATGCTAGTGTTTTTTCGAATCTGATATAAACTTGTCTTTGTGTGACTTAGTCATAAGACTGGGCGTACAGCTAAGATCTGTTTAGGTGCGACATCAGCATGTGAGGCATATCGTGGGTTTACTATCTGCAAGAAGTCAGGTGTGTGGAACCTTGCAGGAAGGAGCACATTTAGTGTGAACTGTGACAACGCAGTTATACGGTTGAGCCCTCGTGCTATCAACCTCGGGCTGTCTTCATCTGCACAGACAAACCAATGGCCTTTTCCACTATGTTCCGCCCCTGTTTCCACATATCTGCTAAACTGCCACATAGACAAGAGGTTGTACTTTTTCTATAAAAGCAGAGACCGACTATATTTGTTAAGCTTTCAACTGGTTGATTTCTTCATTTTTGCAAATCTTATGAAATTGTTGTTTGAAATAATCTGCAGTCTCTCTTCCTATAGAATTTCTCTGACAGTAGACAAACTGCCAGTGTTTTAAAGTTCTATGAAATAAGTCTGTGTAGTTACTAAGAGCGTCTGCTAAATGACGTAAATGTAAATGTACTAACCCTTGTGATAGTGAGTGGAGGATGATATGGCTCATCATTTTCATGACTTTTGACCCTTTTAGCTTTCAACTCTTACCTGCTTTTAGAATAGTTTTAATCCCCATTTGTATTGTACAGGCTACTGATATGAATACATATGTCACCTGCTACAGCCAGAAGAGGACTGGTCACCCCTTTGAGCCTGGTTCCTCTTTAAGTTTCTTCCAAGGTTCCTGCTTTCTGGGAATTTTTCGTGGCCACTGTGCTTCTACATCTGCATTGCTTGTTCTTTTGGGTTTTAGACTGGGTTTCTTTAAAGCTGCTGATGTAAAAAGAGCTTCATAAAATACATTTGATTGACATGTATATCACACCAACTGACTGGTTCTTCTGATGTTGTTCACACAGGAGACCATGTTGAGACATTCTCTACATCCAGAGAGCAACAGCAGGAAGATCACAGAGCTAAGAGGTCTCACCACTGCCCACATTGTGAGGAGAGTTTCTCAATTCTATCAAAGCTAAAAGTACACCTAACAATACACTCAGGAGAGAATCTGTATTCATGCACTGACTGTGGGAAGAATTTCACAACATCAAAGGCTCTGACCGTTCATCACAGAGTGCACAAGGGAGAAAAACCTTACTCCTGCTCTGACTGTGGGGCGAGTTTCTCTCGACTGGGCCACTTAAAAATACATGAACGGGTGCACACAGGAGAGAAGCCTTACTCCTTCTCTGATTGTGGGAAGAGTTTCTCCCGATTGGATGCCTTAAACACACATGAACATATACATACAGGGAGACAAGCCTTACTCCTGCTTTGACTGTGGAAAATGTTTTAAAATATCATCTGAGCTAAAAATGTCATCAGAGAACACACACAGGAGAGAAGCCTTACTTCTGCTCTGACTGTGGGGCGAGTTTCTCTCAACTGGGCACCTTAAAACAACATGAACGTATACAGAAAGGAGAGAAGCCTTACTCCTGCTCTGACTGTGGAAAGAGTTTCTCTAAAATGGGCCAGTTAAAAAGACACCAACTTATACATAAAGGAAGCCTTACCACTGATCTAAAAACCTTACCACTGATCTAAAAACAACAGCTAAGCTGCAAGGTCATCAGAGAACACACACAGGAGAGAAGCCTTACTTCTGATCTTAATGTGGCAAGAGATTCTCCTGATTGGGCAATGTAAAAACACACCAACGGTTACACACTGGAGAGAAGCCTCATCACTGCACTGACTGGGAGACGAGATTCTACAGATTGGGCCATTTAAAACGACACCAATGTATAAAGGTGAAATCCTCATCAGTTCTCTCAGACCAGCTAAGATTAGTCACGCCACTTAATTCTCATCTCATAAAAAAAGTGGTAACCGTTAATTGGATCAAATAAAGAAAGCATAGAACTCTTGTAATCCTATTTTTTCTCACTGTGAGAGAACTGTGCAGAGGACAGGGAGCGTTATAGAATGTTAGCCTCTCTTTACTTTACTGATCAGTGTGCTCCTTGTCAGTTTTGCTGTGCTTAGATAGCTTCTACTGTAAAGATATTGAGATGACCTTGGATGGGAGGACTAGGGTTTGGATTTGCCCTTAGGGTTGAATATCCTATTTGAGGCGTCTCACAATGGAGTCTGATGGTTGACTGGGTGGTACTGCTTCCCTCTGCAGTTTTCTGTGGGAATGAGCTAGTAGACACAACATACACTGAGTGGACAAAACATTAAGGACACCTGCTCTTTCCATGACATAGACTGACCAGGTGAACCCAGGTGAAAGCAATGATCCTTAATGATGTAGTTGTGGTGTATTTATTATGGATCCCCATTAGCTTTCAGCAGAAAACAAGAAACTGCAGTTGCAGTGGGCTGAGGAATGAAAACACTAGACACTGGAAAAATAGAAAAACAGCCTGGTCTGATGAATCCCGTTTCCTGCTGTTTCATGCTGATGGGAATATAGAATGTCACTGGAAATTATATTTTCTCCATATTTTTTTTGTACAAAACATAGAAACGCGCTATTTTCACATATGTTGATGTTGGGGTGGTGCTGGAGATGATGAACATGGATTTGAAACATTTAGAAATGTCCCTATAAGGCTAAAACAAAAGGAGGGGGGTTGGTCGGACATTGGACCAACTGACTTGTTGGAGAAGTGGCATCCTATGACGATGCCACATTGAAAGTCACTGAGCTCTTCAGTAAGGTCATTCTACTGCCAGTGTTTGTCTATGGAGATTGCATGGCTGTGTGCTCCATTTTATACACCTGTCAGCAACGTGTGTGGCTGAGATGGCCGAATCCACTATTTTAAAGGGGTGTCCACATACTTTTGTATATGTAGTGTACTTTGCATGTTAGCTTAACATGATACTACTTAGCATGTAAATTAATGTTAAAAACAACAAATTGGAATTTGTAAAATATCATACATATCACAAATTCGTAACATATTGAACGAATTGTAATTCGTAACATACTATACATCCTAGAAATGGTATTACATTCATAGGCCAATGTAATGTAACATAACATACTGTATCATACTATATTGAGTGGTATGTTTTTTTGTAACATATAGTACATTTTTCTCTGACACCAAGTTGTCCCTCTGCAGTATTCTGTGGGAATGAGCTCTTAGACACATTTATCAGATAGAGATGGTGTTATGATCAGTTTTCACCATTACTTTGGGTGGATTAGTTTTTACTACATCACTTTTGTTTAATGATACACAGGCTATGAAACGACTACATGTGTTTATTAAATTGTCTTTTAAAACTAGATTCATTCTTTTTGTCATTGATAAATATATTTGGATAACTGTAATGAACGTAATTGATCTGGTAATGAAAAATAAACATTCTACATTAATTTGTGCTGGTCAACCTTTGTTTTTTGGTTTATCTATACAGAAAATACAATGGTTTTGTTTAATTCATGGCATTCAAAATAATTTACATGTCTATTATCTAGTCAAAACATGTCACTACACCTTTACACATCACCATTGGGACAAGCCAATTTGCTGGCCACCATTATTTGCTACAATGCATACAAATAAATGTTTTGCAGTATAAAGGACATACATATGTTTCTTATTAAATAACAGTGAAATAAAATGGGGGGAAAAGTAGTGTCATTTTAAAGTGTTTTATACGGTACCAAAGTCCAGGGACAGCATTACCACAACAAATCAACAATGACCCACTTACTATTGGGGAGTGGAACCAGAGAGGAAGCTTGTGTTACCTTTCTCACACCACTACAGTATTCATCTCAACAGACCCTTTCCATCCCCCATTGTTGGAGCTCAATATATGCCCAGGACTATATTGAGGTTCAGGCTGTTGTAATGTCCAGTTGATTATGTAAATAGTCTTGTTACGGTGTAGTTACACATAAACCCCATAAAAGGAAGTGTTACCGTAAATAGTTTTGTAGAACTCTGGTATTGATGGGCCATTTGAGGGTGAGTCATTGACATTTATGATCAGTAAGAGCTGTGAACTCACCTGTGATGGCCCACGTCTACCACAACCTTTCCTACTGTGTTAGTAGAACCACAGCATTTTAGGCAGCCATTGTTCCAAATGTGTTCATGCATACAGTACAATGGGAGGAGGTGTGGCATGCAGAGGGGAGGTCCAGGAAGTTGATCTCAGACTTCTATTTAGGACTGGGATTCTATTCAGAGTTACCAGATTGACAGTGAGGACAAACCCAGCCTGCCTCCCTCCACACTGATTGTGACCCAGTTTGTACTGCAGGATCTAGAGATGGCATCAGTGAAGCTGGAAGACTGCAGTCAAACACTGGAGCTGAATGTCAACATTAAAGATGAAGAAGAGGAGGAGAAGATTGGGAAATCTGTTTCTCATGGTAAGAGCAGGTTCTATCTATCTAAAAATCATCTTGATAAATTACCCAGTCTATTGCTAGGTTGAATTTTGTAATTCTGACATCCAATTCCAATATTCTTCAATGTTTTTGAATGAGGAAAATGTGGAATTGGAATTTGGGTTACTTTGTGAATTGACTGTAATTGAAATGGAATTGACCCTGACATTTGCTAACCCTTGTGATAGTGATTGGGGGATGATATTGCTAATCATTTTCAAAGGGAAGTTGGTTTAGAAGTTTCTGTTCTATATTAAGAAAGATAAGTAAATATATATATATATATTTACCTGTATTTAACACCTTTTTGGGCACTCAGTACTTCAATATTTACTTCCACAAATGTTTTAAACTGGTACCTGCTACCTTCAGACACTTGTAGGCGTCCTAGAGCGAAACAACAGACATTAACTTGTTGGTGAGTCTCACCTTTAGATGTGTAGGCCAAACTTTTCGGACGCTACAGACAGAAGTCTCCTGGTCTGACAAACAACACTGTAGTTCTTCCACCGCAGATGAGGAAGGCCGACCTCAGAGGATGTGGTGGATTGAGACGCAGCCCATGCAAAAAATCCATCTCTAGCTTAAACAGACAGATTTAGATGGGGATTGTTATTATGATGCTAATTTGATTTCCACAGGGGTGCTCTAGGGTTTCTTAAAGCACATCAACGTATACATAAAGAAGAGATGCTGGTAACACTTCCTTTTATGGGGTCCTTATTACCAGGGGTGCACATAACTGGTACGCAGGTACGCAAGCGCGACAAAAATCAGGAATGCGTAATGCCACTTGTGTTACTACGCGCCTTTGCGTACTTGACCGATCTTCTTATCTAACCTTACACATGACATGTTGCTTGTCAACTACTGTCAGGGATGTCCAAAAAGCAACAGACATTAAGCAGCTTCTTTGGCGTTTCGCCACCTACAAAGAAACGCCAACTGGAGCCAGAGCCGAAGAAAATACTTTTTTCGGAAAAGTGGCTCCAAGATGTGCAGTGGCTTGAAGCTAACGATGAGCGCATTGAAATGTGGTGCAAGATTTGCCACTCAAATCCACATCTAGCAGACAAAACAGGTGCATTTTATAAAGGCTCAAAGAATTTCAACCATCCTTTATTTGACAAACATGAAAAGAGCAAGGAGCACAGGAATGTAGCGCAAGCCATTGCTAAATAAGCTAGCCGAGAATAAATGTCCAGTCGCCCACTTGCCAGATAGCGAGACAAGCTGAATGAAGAACAGCGGCAAGCTCTGTTTAATATTTTTCTCCTCGCCTTCCATAAAGCTAAACACGCACGTCCCATGTCATCCTATTCTGAGGATGTTCCTTTACTGAAGCGGCTAGGAGTAAATGTCGGAGGTGCATATCATTCACGTGAAGAGGGCACACGAATCATGCAGAGCATCGCTCACACCATCAGTGGGGAGTTACGAGCCAAGTTGCAGTCTGCTGAATTTTGGGGGCTGCTTTTTGATGGATCTGAGGACATCACAAAAACTGAGCAGGAAATCGTTTACAGTGTGTCTGTGTCCAGCAACGGAGAGTTTACTTCGGACTTTATTGGACTGATTGAATTGGGTGCTGACCGAACCGCACAGGCCATAACAGACGGACTTGTGAGACTTTTCCAGGACACAGGCTTGGATGACTGGACAACAAAGTTGGTCGCTGTGTGCGCAGACGGGGCTGCTGTCAACGTAGGTATCTACAACGGCGTTGTGCCAAAACTCCGGCAACTTGCTGTGGTTGGAGACTCCCTTGTGCACATTCTGTGCTTCGCACACACACTGGAGAATTGCGCTAAGTCAGCTGATCGCAACGTTCCTTACTGTGAGACATTTAATCGCTCTGTGGTCAAGCTGCTGCAGTTTTATTTACAAAAAGGTGGAGCAAAAAAACTGCTGCACTGAATAAGCTATGTGAAGAAAATGGGATCTCCTTTGTGAAACTGGGTAAGTTTCATAATATCAGATGGTCTGCATGGAGGCATGAAACACTGTAAAAAATATCAAGACTATTGCCAGCCATTAAAATGCAACTGGTTACAAGTGATAACAGTGACTTGCAGCATATCTGCACAGAGCGTTTTCAGTGCTTTCTGTCAAACATGCTTGACATTTGCAACATTTTGAACACCACATCCATTAGGTTTCAGAAGGAAAAGCTGACCATTGGAGAATGTAAGGATGAACTCATGGTGGCCATTGGACAGTTCACACTTCTGCTTGATGGTGAAAGCCATAGGGCACACACTGTTTCCAATGCTGATGCTGACAGAGACAATACTCAGGGGGTTAATTGAAGAGTTTGAAATCAGATATGACTCCCTCAAGTCATGTGATCATTTCTTAGTATTTGATCCTTCAACATGGCCTCAGGAAATGCAAGACCTCCACAGTTTTGGAAACACAACAGTTTGCAGCATTCTCAAGAAATATGAGGCCACCTTGCAACTTGACAAAGATACCACTGTGACAGAATTGATGTGCTTAAAGCAGGCAGGAAAACGCCTGGGAGCCTCTTCTGTGTATGACTTGGTCCAAATAGTAAATACAAGTAACCCAGATGCTTACTCCAACATCAACAAGGTGGTTAAGCTGTCTCTTACACTGCCTTTAAGCAGTGCAGCTTGTGAGAGGGGATTCTCACATCTCAACATAATAAAAACCAAGTACAGATCTCGTCTGTCACATGCTCGTCTCTCAGCACTGATGCACATTCACCTGTCAAAGCAGACCACAGAGACATTTGACCCAAAGCCTGCTGTTGACCTGTGGATGGAGACAGCTAATCGGAGGCTCAACCACGGACAGAGAGGTGCATCTGCAGCATCTTCATCATCTGCCATGCAGGAAGCTGAAGCAGAGGACAGTGGTGGTGGCACTGAGGAGGACAGTGGTGGCCGCACTGAGGAGGACAGTGATGGCCGCACTGAGGAGGACAGTGAGGAAGACTGCACTTATTAAGACCACGCTACATATGGGGTGAGTACCAGACACCATCTGCTGGTACTCACCTGAGTAACTCACTGAAAAAGTTATGTGCACCCCTGCTTATTACAGTGTAATTACATGTGGAACTACACTGTAAACAAGTATTGTAGTTAACTGTAATGACACATAGTTACAATGTAATAACATGTACCAGGTAGTAATTGTGGTCTGTAATTCCGATTTATTAACAACTGTGACAAAGGTTGGGATCCCTTGTGGATGCTCTGGGTGTCTGAGATATTATAGCCTATGCTCAATAGGCTCTAATTAATATTTGCCAGCAATATACTCCCCTTCATCACACTGCTAGCTAGCCTCTGAAGCTAAACAGGGTTGGTCCTGGTCGGTCCCTGGATGGGAGACCAGCTGCTGCTGGAAGTGGTGTTGAAGGGCCAGCAGGAAGCACTCTTTCCTCTGGTCAAAAAAAATAACACCCCAATGCAGTGATTGGGGACATTGCCCTGTGTGCCGTCTTTCAGATGGGACGTGAAATGGGTGCCCTGACTGTCTGCGGTCACTAAAGATCCCATGCCACTTATCGTAAGAGTAGGGGTGTTAACCCCAGTGTCCTGGCTGAATTCCATACCATCATGGCCACCTAATCATCCCTAGCTTCCAATCGGCTCATTCATCCCCCATCCTCTCCGCTGTAACTATTTCACAGGTTGTTGCTGTAAATGAGAATGTGTTCTCAGTCAACTTAACTGGTAAAATAAAAAATATTTTACTTAAACATGAATGTGCACTGTTCAAAATATATCTCCAGTCAATGTTGTTGCTAGCACTTGCCTCCAAAATAAAGCGTCACATCTGGGTTAACTTGGTTGAGTTTACGAAAACAGATCTAATACAAGTGTCTATGTATGCGGATGACTCAACACTATACATGTCAGCTACTACAGCGACTGAAATGACTGCAACACTTAACAAAGAGTTGCAGTTAGTTTCAGAGTGGGTGGAAAGGAATAAGTTAGTCCTAAATATTTCTAAAACTAGAAGCATTGTAATTGGGACAAATCATTCACTAAACCCTAAACCTCAACTAAATCTTGTAATAAATAATGTGGAAATTGAGCAAGTTGAGGTGACTAAACTGCTTGGAGTAACCCTGGATTTTAAACTTTCATGGTCAAAAAATATTGATACAACAGAAGCTAAGATGGGGAAAAATATGTCCATAATAAAGCGCTGCTCTACCTTCTTAACCACACTATCAACAAGGCAGGTCCTACAGGCCCTAGTTTTGTCACACCTGGACTACTGTACAGTCGTGTGGTCAGGTGCCACAAAAAGGACTTAAGAAAATTGCAATTGGCTCAGAACAGGGCAGCACGGCTGGCCCTTGGATGTACACAGAGAGCTAATATTAATAATATGCATCTCTTATGGCTCAAAGTGGAGGTGTTGACATGTTGGGTGCACCGAGCTGTCTGTTTGAGCTACTGGCGCACAGCTCGGTCACCCATGCATACCTTACAAGACATGCCACCAGAGGTCTCTTCACAGTCCCCAAGTCCAGAACAGACTATGAGAGGTGCACAGTACTACATAGAGCCATCAA
>NW_025539128.1:0-14742 GCF_020615455.1 Coregonus clupeaformis
TTTGTGAGAGTGGACGTGTGACAGGTTAAAGGACATATTCATAGCCTGTTATACACTAAAAGTATTAGTAAGTTCATGGTATGTAAGGATCCTTAAAATATCTAAGGTTAAAAAAGATTATGCATCCAGTACTACTTCATAGAGATTGATAAAATGCATAAATGTGTTTAAAATCCGTCAAGAGTCAAAGGGGTTAATATTGTAAGAGGAATGTGTAAATGTTATATTGACTACTTTAGTTTGTGGTGCCTAATTTATAGGGTAAAAGTGTTCATCTGTGATCTACTAAATGCTCTTAATCTATGAGCCTGAGATCGATTGCTCTGGTCTCCACCCAACTTCCTGGGGGGAATCGCGGTCTTTTTCTCATTACACTAAATTTGTCAGTGAGGAAACATAACTGCGTCACGTTCGTGATTATTTCTTCCCTTTTTCAGGTACGTTATTGATATGAAACGAGTTAATTTGAATGTAATAACTTCGCTAACCTGTGAAGAGAGTTTAAGGTATGTGTTAGTAACATCTTGAGGAAGTTAGAGTTAAGTTGAAGAGAGTTATTAGGTGCGTGTGTGACTGTAATCTGCTTGGTTGCAGCGATAGCTTCGTACTGAGAGTAGCTGCTATTTAGTGCTAATTGTGAATGAATATACGGTTAATATAATATTTGGGGTTATTTGTATAATGTGTTTCGAATACTTTGTTGACATGGTTGATAAATGTAGTTATGGGGTTACTGAGCTAAAGCTACTTTGTGTTTGACAGTTATATTGAAACATTTGTATATGTTTTAGTGAATTACAGTTTATGCTGTTGTGACTTGAATAAGCTTTGTACCCTACAAATCTCTGGTTCCTGTAGATCTGTTGTTCTGTAAAAATGTGGTATTTTTGTAAAATCATTACACTAAATTTGTCAGTGAGAAACATAACTGCGTCACGTTCGTGATTATTTCTTCCCTTTCAGGTGCACATTTTGAGGCTCCGCTGAGATTGCTGCTCAGATGTCCGGCTTCCACATCCTGGTCGCTGAATTTCGAGCCAGCAAATCCCTACATAACAACCCAGGCAGGCTGCAGTGAGGAAAGTGTTGCTGTTCGAGGGGAGCTGGAAGTTGGGGGTTAAGTACGTGTCAACTGAGGTCGTTGAGAGACCATCAGAGACAGTAAGGACCACCTAATTCAGAGTCAACTCCTGCACAGTAAAGGTTCCTCCTGTCCTGTCAACATGACAACCGCCTTGGAAGAACTAGAGGAAGAGGTAGTAGGAGAATTGCACACCCTGACTAAAGACAAGTTACTAGACGTATGTGATTTCCTTGACATATCAGGCGAACAGAGAAGAGATGTTCAAGACAAATCCCGCATATCACTGATGACTCACATTACGATGTTCCTTGAAAGAGAGGAAGTTGCAGAGTTAGAAGATGGCGGCATGTCGGAATTATTGTTACTTAAAGACAAAATGACAGAGATGATCAGTGGCATAGATAGCAAGACAGGGCAAACTGACCATGATATTGAAACAGCCAGAACACATCACAGAATAGAGGGACTGAGAACTGTAACCCCACAACAAAGGGGTGGGAACTGAGCAGAGTACTGCAGACCAAGCCAGTGATTCTCTGCGCCAGCCCCAACCCCCTGCCCATCTTCAGAGGAGCATGCAGCTCTCACCCAGTGCACAGCCCGGCTCATACGGCAGCAAAGAGTTAAAAAATTTCTGGTCAGATAGGTGAACCGGGCCAGAAGATAAACTGACTTTTTTCCAGCCTTGCCCATCAGATTGAGAATGGACTTAACAGAGGCTATCCTGAGGTAGAAATAGTAGACGCAGTAATCAGGGCTATTTCTCCAGGCTCACAGCTACGCAGCTACTTGGAAGGTAAACCCCAGCTAACTCTTCCCACACTTAGATGCATCCCATGCGTTCCCACTTCCAAGAGAAGAGTGCAACAGAGCTTTAGCAAACAGCTAGCTTCAGAAGCACAGCATAGCAAGGAGACCCTCAAAGCTTCCTGATGCGCGTCTTAGATTTAGAGGCAGAAAGTACTATTTGCGTCCCAGGAGTCAGAATCAGGGCTTAAGTACTTGACCCTGCTCTAGTCCAGCGCATGTGTTTACACACAGTTCTTACAGGTCTCTAGAGTGACAGTATCAGGATAGACATGCAGCCCTCCTGCTTGATAGCGAAACATCAGATGAGGTTTTGCTAGAGAAGCAACATTGCTTGTGCTAATGAGATAGAAAGACGAAACAAAAAGCGTTTAATGCCCCACAGCCTGCTAACAACTGTAAGTGTAGTTCAGTTAGAAGATACGCCATCTGCAAAGTGTCCTGTGAAGGAAGCCAAAGCTAAGATACCCGCAGAGAACTGTTAACAGAGTTAGCTGAACTTAAGACAGGTGTAGCTTCCTAAAAGGTCTCAGTGCAGAGATTGCTCAGATTAGGAGACATTACAGCAGCCTATGTTTCAGTCATCGCCTTATGCCCATGCCCCACTTCCAGTTAGGAGGCCAGATAGGGACCCCCAGCCACCTGTTTCAGCAGCAGTATTACAGCAACTACAGTCAGCCCCAAGCACCTGACCTGCGCAGTATCAATATGCACCTAACCTGTATACCAACCGCTCTGCTCAAGCTCCAAGGAGGTGTTTTGTCTGCCAGCAGGCCAGAACAGATGCACGCTGCACACACTGCTTCCGATGTGGGAGTGGGGAACATTTTCAAGCTGGATGTAAAATCGGGGAGTCAGACCATCCAAAGAGGCCTTTAAACGGGGAAGGGTTACCGCTGAGGACAAGTGTTAACCGTAGCTACCAAAAAGTCCCAGAAATGTGCAAATTGTGTGCCAGAGAAGATTCATTTGAGAACCTGAAACAATGTTCATCATGTAAAGAGACTACTGTACTGTTCCAAAGGATGTCAAAACCAACATTGGACTAAACATAAGGAAAAAATGCACTCACCTGAAAATGGACTCTACCTGTGAAAAGCTTTCCTGTACAGAAGAAAATGCCCACTCTTACCATCCCTAGCTCAAGGTTGCCACCCCATAAGGTCACCTCGCTAGTCGGGTAGACAGTACCGCCTTGTTGAGTGTCACCTGAATCGCCACCACCTCCAAGCTCTATGGGACACAGGCTCTCAGGTATCGGTCATTGATGAACGATGGAAAGCGGAATCTCTCCCAAACGCAAGGCTGAGGGATGTTTCAGAAATTCTGGACTCACCGATGATCTAAGATTGACGGCAGCAAATGGGACTGAAATGCCGTACCTGGGATGGATTGAAACAACTTTCCGGCTAGCCTCTGAAACTGGACCAAACGAAGGAACTGATCATCCCAGTGCTGGTATGAAAGGCTGTCACCTATCTCATCCCATCATAGGTTTCAATGTTATTGAGCACATCCTGACAATGACCGAAAGACTAAACGGTACAGTACAGTGAAAAAAGCGTTTCCCAAGCCTCAAAAGAAATAAGGTGAGGGCTTTTATACAGGCTGTTAAGCGTAGAACAGATAGATGAATACGCAGTGAAGACCAAGAAAGAGAAGGTTGCTGTACCAAAACACAGTAGCATTCAGATTGAGTGCGGGTAGCTTCCCAGCCTTTCAAAGATGACATGACAATGCTTTTCCAGCCAGACCTGAACCCGCAGTGGCCAGATGAACTTGAGTTCTTTGACACACTAGTCAGAGTTAAGAAAGGTGTTTTTCCAGTTGTCATGCTTTGATGTCTCTAACCCCACTGACCACTGACATTGCCTGCTAGGACGCGACCATAATCGGTACAGTACAAACCATTATGACTGTGTTACCTGCCCAAGTCTTTGAAAAAGCTGTCACCCCAGCCACAGTGTAATCACACTAGTGTTCAAACTCCATGTACTGCTACTTTGAACAGGGGATCCACCAGTAGGTTTAAGTCACCCTAACCGAAGAACAGAGAGAGGTTGTTAGGAAAATGCTTAGAGAAGAGTGTCACTCTTCTCCAGATCAGACAATGACATTGGCTGCATTGAACGATTGAAAATGACTATTTCTCTAAAGGACTCTGAACCAGTCAAGCGCACATACATGTCAAGTGCCAGGCCACTGTATCAGGAGATGAAGGGTTACCTTCATGACCTCATAGCCCAGGGTTGGGTTGGAAGTCAAACTCTTCATATTCTTCACCTGTCGTGGTGCGTTAGGAAGAAGGACGGGACCCTCGGTTGTGTGAAGATTACAGAGACCTGAACAGAAAGACACATCCCGACCGCCAGCCCATCCCCGGTCCAGGACATCATGGACAGTTTAGGTGGTAATTCCTGGTTCTCCCTTTTAGATCAGGGAAAAGCATATCACCAAGGGTTCATCTCTGAAGAAAGCAGATCACTGACAGCATTTGTGACCCCATGGGGACTCTATGAGTGGATACGTATGCCATTCGGCCTCATGAACGCTCCTGCAGCTTTTCAGCGTTGTATGGAGGAATGTTTGGAAGGGCTCCGGGACAACATCTGCATTCCTTATCTGGACGACACGCTAGTTTTTCCAGTAAAACTTTCGACAGCCATGTGAATGATGTGCAAAAGGTTTTGCAGCGTCTCGAGAGTATGGCATCAAACTCAAGCCAAGTAAGTGTGATCTCTCTTTAAACCCCAGGTCCGTTATTTGGGCAGAATAGTGTCTGCAGATCGGCAGCAAAGTTGACCCAGCCGATTTTGAAGCAGTAAGAGCATTGAAAGAGATCAGACCACAGACTGTGGGCCAGCTCAGAAAAAAATGCTTGGTTTACTCACTTACTACAGACAGTACATCAAAGACTTTTCTAGGAGGGCCAGCTGTCTGTATGACCTCCTGAAAGCAGATTCAGAGAAATTACCTGACCACCCACGGAAAGCAAAAACAAAGAAAGTAAGTCATGTGGTGCCCTCAAACAAGCCAATCCTGTGGACTGACCAGCATCAACAGGCACTTGAACAGCTGATTGAGTGTCTGCTTCACCCACCAGTCTTAGGTTTCCCTGACTTCACTCAGCCATTTGTTGTACACACTGATGCGTCACACCAAGGCTTGGGAGCAGTTCTTATCAAGAGCAAGATGGGAAGCTTAGGGTCATTGCTTATGGCTCTCGAACCTTAACAGCAGCTGAGAAGAACTATCACTACCACTCTGGCAAGCTAGAATTTCTAGCTCTAAAATGGGCAATCACTGATAAGTTCCATGATTATTTGTACTATGCTCCGACCTTCACTGTATACAGTGATAACAACCCGCTCAGCTACATTCTGTCTACTGCAACTGAACGCAACCACTTCCAGGTGGGTTGCAGAATTGGCTGATTTCACTTTACAATAAAGTACAGGCCAGGCAGAGAGAACGGTGATGCAGATGCTTTGTCGAGGATGCCACTGGATGTAGAGTCACTGATGAGAGAATGTTCTGAGGAGCTTCCACCAGACACCATTGCCGCCACTATACAAGCAGTAGAGGTACAGAAAGAGCCTTTTGTGCCTTGGTCAATTTCAGCTGCATCTATGTCAGTATCAGCTGAAGGTGAGACAACTACAGCAACAATCAGCTCGATCCCAAAAGAGGGGATAAGAGAGGCACAAGAGTCTGATCCGGTCATCCGTCCTGTGCTCGATTTCAAGCTGTCTGGTTCCAAACCGCCAGTTAAAGATCAAAAGGAATTCAGTCCAAAGACAAAATGCCTATTCAGAGAATGGGACAAATTGACAATCGACAGTGATGGTATTCTTTACCAGAATCACTACAGCCCGCAAAGCAGTTAGTTCTACCAGAGCAGTACAAAGGTAAAGTGATGGAAGAGTTGCACAATAACATGGGACACCAAGGTACTGACCGCGACTGTATCACTAGTACGTGACCGCTTCTTCTGGCCTTATATGCAATCTGACATTGAGCACTATGTGACTAAAACTTGTAGCTGTGTCAGGCAGAAAAAGCCAGGCCATGAAACAAGAGCTCCTCTGACAAACATTGTGACAACACAGCCATTTGAACTGGTATGTATAGATTTCCTCCATCTCGACAGATGCAAAGGGGGATATGAGTACATCCTCGTGATTGTTGATCATTTTACACGTTTCACTCAAGCCTACGCCACCACATCAAAGTCAGGAAAACTGCTGCAAATCTCATCTTCAATGACTTTGCCCCTGAAGTTTGGGTTCCCCTCCCGCATCCACCATGACCAAGGGGGAGAATTCGAAAATCAGTTGTTCCATCAGTTAAAGAAACTCAGTAGCATGGCGGGGTCCAGAACACCCTACCACCCGATGGGGAACGGTCAAGTGGAACGAATGAACAGAACATTGTTGCAAATGCTAAAGACACTAACTGAGACACAAAAGTCAAACTGGAAGGAGTCTCTAAACAAACTGGTTTATGCCTATAACTGCAACCTGCTATAGTGACTGGCTATTCACCATTTTATCTTCTGTTTGGGAGATCACCCAGGCTTCCAGTTGATATGTTTGCTTTGGATTGTGCATAGAGGCAGGTTCCAGTAACCAGCGAGACTACGTGGAGAACTGGAAACGAGGAATGGAAGAAGCATACGCCATTGCAAATGAAAATGCTCAGAAAGCTGCTGAAAGAAGTAAAAAGTACTATGACACTAAAGTTAGGAGTTCAGTGCTACAGCCTGGCGAAAGCGAGTTCTGATTAAAAACCTGACACCAAGAGGAGGACCAGGCAAACTCCGTAACTATTGGGAAGATCAAATTCGCACAGTAGTGAGACAAATGGGTTCAGACCTGCCGATTTATGAGTTGAGACCAGAAAAGGGTAGGGGACGCTCCGGGTCCTGCACAGAAACCTGCTCATGTCCTGTGACCACTTACCTTTTGAGAGACAACCAGAAATGACTAAAGATGACAAAAGTAAGAAAAAAGAGACATCAGCCTGGATCACAGCCTCTAGATTCTGATGAAGACAGCGGGGGATGAATATGACCTTCATCATGAGCCGCTACAGGTCCCCACATTTCCTACAGTACCTGAGAGGTATGCTGAACCAGCGAGAGAGTCGGAAAACAGGCCCCACCAGTGAAACAAACAGTTGCGGTGCCAGTTCCTGATATGCTACCAGCACAGCCGCTGTTGAAAATCAGCTGGAGGAGAAAACAACAGTTAAAGAACTGCCTGCTGAGGAGATGAACTTGCCTGCTGAAAATGTGCCTGATGATCGTCCACTAAGTGCCTTTCCTTCATTAACTGCTGCTGCTGAACCTGAGGAACCAGCTTACCAGCTGCCAAGCAAAGAGAGAGACACCCTCCAAGACGTATCACCTATGATCAGCTTGGTATCCCTTCCTGCTACAGTATCCAGCCACAGCCACAGTTGTTCCCTGTCTACCCTGCACCAGGACTGGTTCCATGGCTGCCATCACTACAGGGATATTACCTTCAGCCACCCTACATGTGTGGACTTCAGCAAACTTGAGGCCACAGACAGAGTTGACATGTTTGACCATGGACTACTGACTGATTTCACAGACTTTCACGGAGACAATTAGCAGACTATGCATAGAGATCATTAAAACTGATGGACTGTTGACAATAGTATGAGAAAAGACTGCTTATGGACTGTTTATACAGCTGGTCAACAGATATGGACTGTGAATATAACTTCTTGGTTCTATTTGAACTGTGAACTTTGACCTCTGCTCAAGGACTATCTTACAGAAGAGGATTTTCTACGTCCAGTGCTTATAGACTGTTTAAGAAGATAATGTTGGTAATGTTGGGACAACATTTATTTTGTCGGGGAGAGTGTGACAGGTTAAAGGACATATTCATAGCCTGTTATACACTAAAAAGTATTAGTAAGTTCATGGTATGTAAGGATCTTAAAATATCTAAGGTTAAAAAAGATTATGCATCCAGTACTACTTCATAGAGATTGATAAAATGCATAAATGTGTTTAAAATCCGTCAAGAGTCAAAGGGTTAATATTGTAAGAGGAATGTGTAAATGTTATATTGACTACTTTAGTTTGTGGTGCCTAATTTAAGGGTAAAAGTGTTCATCTGTGATCTACTAAATGCTCTTAATCTATGAGCCTGAGATCGATTGCTCTGGTCTCCACCCAACTTCCTGGGGAATCGGCGGTCTTTTTTCTCATTACACTAAATTTGTCAGTGAGGAAACATAACTGCGTCACGTTCGTGATTATTTCTTCCCCTTTTTCAGGTACGTTATTGATATGAAACGAGTTAATTTGAATGTAATAACTTGCTAACCTGTGAAGAGAGTTTAAGGTATGTGTTAGTAACATCTTGAGGAAGTTAGAGTTAAGTTGAAGAGAGTTATTAGGTGCGGTGTGACTGTAATCTGCTTGGTTGCAGCGATAGCTTCGTACTGAGAGTAGCTGCCATTTTATGCTAATTGTGAAATGAATATGTGCGTTGTTTCAATATAATATTTGGGGTTATTTGTATAATGTGTTTCGAATACTTTGTTGACATGGTTGATAAATGTAGTTATGGGTTACTGAGCTAAAGCTACTTTGTGTTTGACAGTTATATTGAAACATTTGTATATGTTTTAGTGAATTACAGTTTATGCTGTTGTGACTTGAATAAGCTTTGTACCCTACAAATCTCTGGTTCCTGTAGATCTGTTGTTCTGTAAAATGTGGTATTTTTTGTAAAATCATTACACTAAATTTGTCAGTGAGGAAACATAACTGCGTCACGTTCGTGATTATTTCTTCCCCTTTTTCAGGGGTGTAACAGACGCACTCATTACCTGATCGCCCTGTCCCGTTCTCTGGACATGCATCCTTTGGCTCCAATGGAAACGGCACTGGTTTTAATTACTTTAATGCTTTGTCTTCGTTCGTGGAGAGGAAGACGTGCGCTGAGCAGACGTCTCTCTTGATGAGCTTGTATTGACAAAGGCTTTTCTAGGTCTTGGAGAGCAGGTTGTTGTGAAGCATTTAAAGGATACTTCGGGATTTTGTAATGAGGCCTTTATCTACACCAGAGTCAGATGAACTCATGGATACCATTTTTATGTCTCTGTGTCCAGTATGAAGGAAGATGGAGGTAGTTTTACGAGCTAATGCAGTTAGCAACTTCCTTCAAACTGCACGCAGCGACATCAAATGGTATCCACGGAGTTCATCTGAGTCTGGGGAAATAGATAAAAGGCCTTATTGCCAAAAATCCGTAGTATCCCTTTAATTGAGAGATGAGATGAGGAGGTTCTTTTTTTTTTTTAAGGAGAGTGGAATTTCACCGTCTTTGTATTGTATTCATGTTTTATTCAGACAGATTAGAATGAAAGGAGGAGCTTGATGAGGAGAAGAAAGCATATTAGGAAGGGTGGATGCGGGGATTGAAACACTAGTCTCCGAAGTCACAGTATCTGTCGAGCTGGGAGTGTTACACTCGACCGTGGGTTGTATTCTCTCAAAGAAAGAGTGATGACTGATGACATCATCTGCAGTATATGGATGACCGTAATTCCAAGTTCTCTTTCCGGTCGTAGTAGTTTTTCACCTGCTTCTGTGTTGTGTGTCTGTCCGTGTGTGTGTGGAAGACGGGGGGCATGCGCAGCTGGAGGTGGCAGTCTCTCCAGGATGATGCGCCTGTGCCTGCGCTGGTGCCGGGCTGTGCCCTTGAGCGAGGGGGCGCCCCAGCAAGCCCCCGGAGGAAGCTAGGAGAGGTGTGGAGTTACTTGGAAGCTGCTGCTCAACTCCCCTTACTTCAACAGCCTCACCAACTCTGACACCTACCTGGACTGTGTCTTTGAACCTGTCTACTGGATAGTCGAACAATGTGACTCGCTGGTTTGGGGTGGAAGTCACTTTTCTATACATTTGACATTTTATATACAGTACCGGTCAAAAGTCTTGGATACACCTACTCATTCAAGGGTTTTTCTTTATTTTTACTATTTTCATTGTAGAATAATAGCGAATCATTCTCTCAACCAGCTTCACCTGAATGCTTTTCCAACAGTCTTGAAGGAGTTCCCACATGCTTTGCACTTGTTGGCTGCTTTTCCTTCATCTCTGCCGTCCGATTTATCTCAAACCATCTCAATTGGGTTGAGGTCGGGGGATTGTGGAGGCCAGGTCATCTGATGCAACACTCCATTGCTCTCCTTCTTGGTAAAATAGCCCTACAAAGCCTGGAGGTGTGTTGGGTCATTGTCCTGTTGAAAAACAAATGATAGTCCTACTAAGCCCAAACCAGGTGCGATGGCATATCACTGCAGAATGCTTGGTAGCCATGCTGGTTAAGTGTGTTATTTCATAGTTTTGATGTCTTCACTATTATTCTACAATGTAAAAATAAAGAAAAACCCTTGAATGAGTAGGTGTCCAAACTTTTGATTGGTAGTGTACATTTTAGTCATTTAGCAGACGCTCTTACCCAGAGTGACTTACAGGAGCAGTTAGGGTTAAGTGCCTTGCTCAGAGCACGTCGACAGATTTTTTTCACCTAGTTGGTTTGGGGATTTGAACCAGCAACCTGGTTACTGGCCCAACGCTCTTAACTGCTATGCTCGTCTGCTACCCTGTCTGTAGATGTACAGTCAAATAGCTTTGTTTTTAATGTATTTAATTCAATGTAGGCTAGTTAAGTAAATATCCCATGTTTGGTTACATTAACCTCTTTGCTCTTCCATTTCTTTTCAGTTTTTTGCCTTTCACGCTCCCCTCGTGAGTTGTTCCCTTTGTCCATGTCCCCCTCTCCTCTGTTAACAGGTGTTTGTGTGCCTGGTGATTGGCCCTCACCAGCTCTGTGCTGGTTGTTGTCTACCTTGTGCCTGTTGCCTGTCATCCTCAACACCTACCCACTGCAGTGGATCGTCTGGCACCTCACCTACGGCCACTGGGTCCTAATGATGGTCCTCTTCCACTACTACAAGGCCACCACCACTTCCCTGGACACCCACCACAGGTGAGGTGGAGGTGCCCGACCAATGCCTGCAGAAAAACGGTTTTGTGATGACACAGGCTATAGGCAGTTTTAGGTGTGGTTGTGAAATAACTTTGCGTGTTGTGTGTGTTTTGGCTTGTTTCTCAGGTTAAAAGTGATACACCGTCAGTGACCATCTGTAAGAAATGCATCGTCCCAAGCCAGCCAGGACTCACCACTGCGGCATCTGCAACACGTAAGTTAAAGACTCTCCGTCAGGCATCAGATGATGTCATCAACGAAATACAAAACCTCTACTGGATAGCTCTAGTCCATGGCGCAGGTCAATCACACTGAGTGACTTTCTCTACATTTGTTTCAGGTGCATTCTGAAGATGGATCACCACTGTCGTATCCTTTCTATCGAGACCCACAAACAAGGTCTTCAACATCTCATCTGTCAGATTCCCTTTTTTTAGTGTAATCTTTTTATTTGAATTTAATTGCATGTTAAAACCCAAGGGGTGAAAGTCATACAATTGAATAATCTCTCGCGTTCCTACATGTTTTATCTTTTGTTAGATCTGCCTCATTAACTTTGACCTTAACTTGCCTTGTGATGCTAGCTTGGCTCAACAACTGTGTGGGCCACTTCAACCACCGCTACTTCTTCTCATTCTGCCTCTACATGACCATGGGCTGCATGTACTGCAGCGTCAGCTGCAAAGGCATGTTCATAGAGGCCTACAACGCTGTCGAGGTGAGGGAGGTCAACAGACGGAAAAATGTCAACTTCTTAGAGGTTCTAGAAGGCTTGACATTTTGACTTTCAAGTATTTCTGAGTACTGCCATCCATGTAAATCATGCCTTGTTATTGGCATGTGTACCAAACACCCCTTGGTGAGTGTGGCGCGCAAAGGCCATACATTCTGAGCATGATGTGAAAAGTTGAGCTGCTGCGCTAGTTTAGCTAAAGAATACAGGCAACAGACAGCAGCCAAGCAAAGATGGCTAACGGAAAGCTAAGGGAGCTTTGAAATGTAGGAATCAAAGACATCGGATGAAACATTAACCGCATTTAATACACTTGTTTCTCGGCAAGTCCACTGAGGAAGGCTGATGGCTGTTTGTCTAATCAGGATCAAGATCACGTACTGTTTGACGCAGTCCACCATGGTAAGATGGGAGTTTATATAGTAACAGATACTATGGCTCTGAGCCAACACCTCACTGTTTTAGATTAAAAAAATGCTTCCATTGCTTTGTGACAAATTCTCTCTTTAGCTACAGAGAAGATGGGAGGTATCATGATATAATAATCACCCATAACCAGTCTAGTCTATAGTTTCCCTCAGTATTATGCGTTCTGATTGAGCTAGTCAAGGGCACTAACTTCTCTCCTGCATAGTTGACTGAAGCTGTGGCTGTGTCCCAAATGGTCACTTTATTCCCTATATAGTGCACTCACTTTTGACCAGAGCATTGTGGGCCATGGGTCAAAAAGTAGTGCACTACATAGGGAAGTAAAGTGCCATTTTGGGATGCAACCAGGTGTGTATTGACATTGTTCCATTAGCAGTGTGAATGGGGAGCCAGTGATAGGAGTAGGGACGGACTGCTTCTCAGTCTGGCCATGTAGTACAAAAGGTTCTTGAAATCACAGCACTCATGAACAGGGTCAGGTTTTCCCAAAGCATCTTCGAAGGCATCGATGCTTTTTTGGGAAACCGGGCCGGTGTGTTGACCAAAATGAAAACAGCAGATTAATTTGTAGAGGGTACTCAAAAAAACAGATGTTGAAAGTTCTTCTTTTTTGGCCCGATAGTACTACAGATTGACAGGCTGTAAAGGTCCACTGGGCAGCGCTGGGTCCCACTGTCAATTACCAATCAACATTTGACAACAGTTTGGCAATCATCTCCCTGTGTAGTATGGGGCTTTCTATGTTTCCCTGCCCAGTGAGACTGCAGCTCTCTCCTCAAGCCAGGCAATGTCCCCTGTGATTGGTAGTTAGCAACACTGAAGCATGCATGAGAGCACCAGCTGTTCCGGACGACTATGTGATCACGCTCTCCGTAGCCGATGTGAGTAAGACTTTTAAGCAGGTCAACATTCACAAGGCCGCAGGGCCAGACGGATTACCAGGACGTGTGACTCGAGCATGTGCTGACCAACTGGCAAGTGTCTTCACTGACATTTTCAACATGTCCCCTGACTGGAAATCTGTAATACCAACATGTTTCAAGCAGACCAACATAGTCCCCGTTGCCCAAGAACTCTAAGATAACCTGCCTAAATGACTACCGACCCGTAGCACTGACGTCTGTAGCCATGAAGTGCTTTGAAAGACTGGTCATGGCTCACATCAACAGCATAATCCCAGAAACCCTAGACCCACTCCATTTGCATCCAACAGATCCACAGATGATGCAATCTCTATCGCACTCCACACTGCCCTTTCCCACCTGGACAAGAGGAACACCTACGTGAGAATGCTATTCATTGACTACAGCTCAACATTCAACACCATAGTGCCCTCTAAGCTCATCACTAAGCAAGGATCCTGGGACTAAACACCTCCCTCTGCAACTGGATCCTGGACTTCCTGACGGAAGCCCCCAGGTGGTAAGGGTAGGTAACAACACATCTGCCACACTGATCCTCAACACGGGGAGGGGCCCCTCAGGGGTGCGTGCGCAGTCCCCCTCCTGTACTCTCTGTTCACCCATGACTGCATGGCCAGGCACGACTCAACACCATCATTAAGTTTGCCGACGACACAACAGTGGTAGGCCTGATCACCGACAACGACATGAGACAGCCTATAGGGAGGAGGTCAGAGATCTGGCCGTGTGGTGCCAGGACAACAACCTCTCCCTCAACGTGACCAAGACAAAGGGGAGATGATTGTGGACTACAGGAAAAAAAAAAAGAGGACTGAGCACGCCCCATTCTAGCCAGCTGACAGTTGAGCCAAGTTCACTGTGTCCTCCTCTCGAATCTATCAGGTCCAAACACACCCAAGACAGTATGGCGTGAAGAGATTCGACAAAGTCTCCCTCAGGAGACTAAAAAAGATTTGGCTGGGTCCTCAGATCCTCAAAAAAATTCTACAGCTGCTACCATCGAGAGCATCTGACTGGTTGCATCACCGCCTGGTATGGCAACTGCTCGGCCTGCAGCCTCCTGACACGCAAGGCACCACAGAGGGTAGTGCGTACGGCCCAGTACATCACTGAGGCAAAGCTCCCTCCATCCCGGGACCTCTACTCACCAGGGCGTTGTCAGAGGAAGAGGCCCTCAAAATTGCTCCCCGTCGAAACTCAGGCACCCTAGTCATATCTCTGCTACCTTACGCCCGCGGTACGAGTGCAAGTCTGGGTCCAAAACTTCTCCTAGCTTCTACCCCCAAGCCATGGACACCCTGAACAGCTAATCGTGGCTAGTCGAGACTATTTGCCACTGCCCCCCACCCCCATCCTTTTTACGCTGCTGCTTTCTCTGTTAAGTGTTTGTGCATAGTCACTTTTTAACTCTACCCACATGTACATATTACTCAACTTCACCTCAACTGGCAGCGGTGCCCTTTGCACGTTGACTCTGCTGTTTGTACTGTATATATAGCCTCCTACTGTCGCTTTATTTTACTGTATATATGGCCTCCCTACTGTCACTTTATTTACTTCTGCTTTTTCTCAACACTTTTTGTTGTTGTTGTTTTATTCTTACTTCTTTTTGTTTAAAATAAATGCACTGTTATTGGTTAAGGGGCTGTAAGTAAGCATTTCATGAATGTCACCTGTGTATTGGCGTATACATGTGATAGCCATTGATTTGATTTGATTTAGTTTGAGGTC
>NW_025539129.1:0-14738 GCF_020615455.1 Coregonus clupeaformis
TACATATACAAATACAACAGATCAGCAGAATAAACTCGATAAATAGCATCATGATGACATGTAGGAATATTGCCGCATTTAGTTACTTCCTATTGCACAGTAAAGCCTACAAAATAGATGCTTTGGGGTATAAAAATATACATCTGGATACAAAGATTGTAATTGAATGTAGGAAAATATACATATGTGACCCACCGCCTTGATTCGGTCTTATGTAGCAAAATTTGAAATTGTGTGTTTTTTACATTAGATAAAAGTAGAGACTCAGAGCTACAACATGGTATTTCATTCACTGCAGTGTATGGGAAAGTAATTCTGCTTTGAAAGTTGATAAACTTGTAACCACACTTTAGAGAAAATGGCCCTTGAATGTTTTTGGTACACCTATTGGAGAGCTCTTCTTTGTTTACACCCATTCAGCATCGTTCACACCCTCTTAAGCCTTAGCCCCACCCATATCTTTACAACACTTTATCTAGTCCTTGGTCTATATCGTAATCTGACTTTGAAAGTGTCCAGATAAAAAGTATTGTTATTATTAGATGATGCTTACCCAGACTACCCCCCAGACATATATAGCTAAGTGGATGGACATGTACACATGTTCATGAAATACAATAGCTACAAAACCATAATCCCAACCCATAGCTAGTATAAACATATTGTCATAGGTAGCCACTATGCATGAAATGCTGGAGTTTGAACCTGCTGGTTGCGAAAGCTAACCAACTAGGTTCAATGTTAGCTAGCTAACATTAGGCTATAATAGCAATGCAAATGGATTTCTGAGATACAAATAATATTACTACACAGATCAGATGCGTAGCGATAGCTAGCGAGCCAGCCAGCAATCTAACGTTCGCTAACTAGCGAACAGTACGCTTTAACTTGCAATAAAAACAACTTTCTGACAAAATTAGAAAAGTATAACATGTGTGAACAGAACCGGTCACCTTAAATAGACCACCAAATAAGGTAGGTGTGATTGTTACTAGCATCTAATTAGTGCATCTCAGCTGATGCGGCACTTGGGTTCCCTTTTCTGAACTGGCTTCGCTTTTATATAGGGAGGATGAATTCAAATAGGAGCCGATGCAGACTTAGGAAATGTATGCGCTTTTACACGTTTTGATTTAAACACTTCTCAGTATTTGGTATTGACTTACCCTATACACTTGTGCAAAAAGGTTTGCGGGTGTGGCTTAATTGTGTGCACTGAATAAATCTAATGAAATCCCAGAAAACACTTCCCTGGCTAACCAAACTCCTTGCTCTGGCCAAACACTACGCCTACGCCCACGGATGTTAGTTTCTTCACCGAAGTGAGGCTGGAACTGAGTACCTCCCCAACAATTACTAGAAGCACACACATTCTAACGGGTTCTGATTGGTCCCACAAACCGATGGGTTGGGCCAGAGCAGAACACACGTAGTAAAGCGGCATTTTGAAAATTAATCATTGGCTTTGATAGGATTGGTTAGAAATTATCCAATCGCTGATTACTTTGTTTTGTACAACATCCCTCATTTTGATGTCACCACAAATGACTTTCAACGATAGCAGTCTCAGACTGAAGTATTCATCGAACATACAGCAGCTGAATAATTCAGTTTGAGTCTTCAGGCAAAGAAATAAACACACCACTACGTGGCTACCAATTTGATCAGGGAGTATTTATTCAATTTGTTTATCTGTTCATTTATCTAAAGCAATCCTTTAAATACTGTGTACTGTACCTTTAATTTGAATTTGATCAGCACAACATTAGAATGTAACCTATGGAGAATGAGTTCAGAATGGAGATCAATGAAAGATAGCGATAAAAACAAATGCATATTTATCTCCGTTTCAGAACCCATGCATGGATTTCAAAACACTGATATTTGACAATATGTACTGTATGTTTAGGTAAGTTTTAATGAACCCTAGGCTACTTCATGGAAAAATAGGGTTTAGAGAGCATTTACGCACGAAAAAAACAACAACTGTGGTTTGATTAATTGAGAAAATTGCCACATTCAGTTCTTCAAGCCATGGTAATGTTGGAAGATTAGTGCACATAGAATTATAATAGGGAGAATAATGTACAATAGTATACCCTGGCCTGTTGCCTGCACTGACCCTGGAACTGTGTGATAACACGGGCAAAGTATTGCGTCATGCATCAAGTCAAACTGTTGTGGGCTTGGTCATAATGATTTAATTAGCCTACATGTAAATATATATATTGTAACGACCCTGTATTGTGTTCTGTGTTCATGGATGTGTTATCGTTCTCATGGGTACTAGCAGGGGTTAAATATGCCAGGACAGATGGGGTTGGGGGTATGATGGGTAATCGCCGCGGGGTTTTGGAATGATTAAATAGGGGTTACGGTCTCATCTCTCTCTCTTCTGTTCGGGACCATTGATTTGACATGTTCTATTGTGTATGTTCGAGGTTTAGCGGCGTGGGCTGTGGCCTGAACAATAGCCCATTCAGGGAATAAACCTGTGTTCTGCCTGTACACCTGGTGCCCGTCTCTCTTTACTTTATGACCCAGCTGGGTCATTACATTGGTGTCAGGAAGTGCTTTCGAACGACGGGATAGATCGAGATTAGGCGAGTTAGCTGTTTCAGTATAGGCTGCGTGGTTAGCTTTAGCGTGACTCGCATCTACGGGCAGGATGATCGGGCGAGGCGGAAAGTTAAGGGAAGAGTCGGACAAAGTGTCCGTTGTGGGCTCGGGTGTACCCGGGTCGGGAGGGTCAGGCGAGTGACGGGCTGTAGAAGAGCTGGAGAGCCACATGGCGGGAGTTAAATTGTCAGTCAGCAAGATGGCAGAACGGCAGCGGGTTTTCTCCAAACGCTCGAACCAGAACAGACGTCACGGCGACGGAGATATCGCGTCACTGCGGAAATGGCTGGACCTCCTTATGTAAACAGAGATGGCAGCGCCCTATTGCCATTAGACACGGTAGCAGGCTAAACTTCCAAAGTTCAATGGACAAGGTAAATGGGAAGTTTTTTTCACTCAATTCGAGTTGTTGGCTAGAGCCGGGAGGTGGTCTGACGAGACGAAAGGGTTACAGCTTGCCCCTGAGCCTGGCAGAGGAGAGCGTCGGAATGCCTGGCTAACGCTAGCCCCGGACGAGAGGGGCGACTACGGTGCGCTAGTGGAGGCATTGGGGGTCCGTTTCGGCAGCGATGCACAGCCCAACTTGCTGCGGATTGAACTGAATAACAAAAAGAGACTTCAGGGGGAATCATTAAAGGCGTTGGCAAGTGATATTCTGAGCCTGACCAGGCGGGCTTATGCAAATATGCCGATTGGGGTGCAAGACGAGCTGGCACGGGACAGTTTTATTAGAGCGCTCTCCCCCACCGAACTGGGTAAGCATGTGCAGATGTCGGGACCCAGCATCTCTGCGGGGCTGCAGTGGAGATAGCCAGGAAGAGGGAGCTGATCTGGGGTGAGGGAGAGTGAGAGTGGGAGGTTGCCAGTCAACCAGAGGTGGAGAGCAGCGGCGGCCGGGTGCCGGGGGGTCACCAAACCAGAGTGGGTCGACGAGTTGGGAGGGTTAGTCCGAAGACAGCTCGCTTGTCAGTTGAGAAGGGCTCCAGACAACATCGCAGTGTCAGCTCAACTTCCATTGTCTGCTGGGGTTGTGGCCAGCCTGGCCACATTCAGCGGGAGTGTGGCAGATTCCCCAGTCAACAGGGAAACGACAGCGGGTTCTCGCGCAGGGCAGCGCCGGGCCCACCCCTCCGCCCCGAAACCACAGTAAGCAGAAGAGGTACCAGCAGCGCAGGCAAGAGGGTGGGGACCTGCTTCCCCAGGGTGTGGCTGCCACCGTGTTTCTAGTTCGGTAGTTGTGGTGGGACGTACACACCATTGGGGACTTCTGCAATGTCATCGTCCAAGGTAGAGGGGGTGGAATGTTTGGCCCTGGTTGACACGGGCTCTACAGTAACCCTGGTGAGAGACCCAGACATACTACCTGTTGGGGTGCGGGTGGAGCCGACCCTTGTCCAGCTACGGACTGTCACGGGGGAGCTAGCCCCCATGTTAGGGAAGTGTTGGTTGTCTGTGACTGTGGGGGGAGAACTGTGGGGTGTCCGGTGTGGGTAGCAGCGGTACAGGACCCCGTATACTGGGAATGGACTTTGAAAAACTGGGGGCTCAGTTGGACTTAGCTTCGGGCACTTTGAGGCTGTCGGGGGGTCCCACAGTGGGAATGTCGCCTCCGGGGAGGTCCCAGCAGGGGGGCAGGGCTGTCCCTCCGTCTTCCTCCAAGCTTGCCGAAACTCCACTGGTCGTCCCGGCTGCTCCCTTGGTCGTTGTGCCATCCCAGCAGCTGTCTCGGCGGCAACCGACCTTCACTCCCCATAATGGTGCAAGCACAGGCATCCCAGTAGCCCAAAACACACTGGCTCCTTCACCCCATCAGCCCGACGGGGGAAGGAGGAAGTTATCGACGCCGTTGAGGCTGTGTGGCTGAAAAACTGTCAAGGTCTGGATGAGAGACAACAGAGACAGTTAAAAGCAGCTGCTGTTTGACTTTAAAGATAGCTTCCGGGGGGAAGATGAGGTAGGGCAAACGCACTCTGGTTCAGCACGACATCGACACTGGGGACAACCAACCCATTAAAATTCGGCCCCGTCGCATTCCCTTGCCAAGAGGGAAGCAGCAGCCACAGCTATTGCTGACATGTTGCGGGCGGATTTCATTGAGCCATCAGATAGCCCATGGTCCGCGCGGTCGGTTCATGGTGCCTAAGAGAAGGGGGGTAAACTTAGGTTTTGTCTGCGGACTACAGGGGTCTAAATTCTGTCACCACTAAAGACGCTTACCCCATACCGAGGGATCGATGAGTCGCTAGACCACGTCAGAGGGTCCTCGTGGGTTCTCTTCCTTGATCTGCGCAGTGGCTACTGGCAGGTGCCCCTCTCGCCTGGGGGCACCGTGGAAAACGGCCTTCTCCACGGATAGGGGCCATTGGCAGTTCAAGGTGCTGTGCTTCGGGCTTTGTAATGCTCCTGCCACCTTTGAGAGGCTCATGGACAGAGTGCTGGCGGGGTTCCGAGAGACGAGTGTGTCGTGTACCTAGACGACATATTGGTGCACGGCACATCGTTTGAGGGGGGCACTGGGGGGCACTTAGGCGAGTGCTGGAGAGGATCTCGGGGCGGGGCTAAAATTACACCCGAAAGTGCCATTTCATGCAAAGGGAGGTGGCGTTCCTGGGTCATCAGCTGGGTGGTGAGGGTATCAGCACGATGCCAGACAAGGTGGAGGCTGTGAGGGGTGGCCAATTCCAAGTGGAAAAAAGAGGTTAAGAGCTTCCTGGGTCTGGCATCCTACTATCGTAGGTTTGTGAAAGGGTTTGCGGGGATAGCAGCTCCTTTGAACCACCTTCTCAAGAAGGACACTGTTTTTCAGTGGACCGAAGAGCACCAGCGGGCGTTTGAGGCCCTCAAACGTGCCCTGGTGGAGGCCCCTGTCCTGTCCTCACCAGACCCGAACCGTCCGTTTATCCTGGACACCGACGCAAGCAATGAGGGCTTGGGGGCTGTGCTGGCTCAGCGTGGTTCTGACCGGGGGAGCACGTAGTAGCTTAATACAGCAGAACTTTTGATAAGGCTGAAAACGCTACTGCGTGACAAGGAGGGGAGCTTTTGGCTGTCGTGGCAGCAGTACGCCATTTCAAGTACTACCTGGGGGCCTGCCGCTTTGTGGTGCGTGGACGGATCACTCCGCCCTGCAGGGCTTCTCTCTCCTTCAAGGAGCCAGAGGGTCAGATCGCCCGGCTGGTTGGCAGGAGCTGCAACCCTACGACTTGCAGGTGGAGCACAGGGCCGGCCGCCACAGCAATGCAGACGCTTTGTCCCGTCGCCCGTGTGCTGAGGACGGCTGTGGGTACTGCGCCAAACGGGTGGAGCGAGAGAGGGAACTGTGATGGAGGAGGGAGTCACCGCCGACGGTGAGTCAGCTGAGGGTGACAGAGTGCCGGGAGCTTGAGGCTGTGGACGTTGGGAGTGGAGGCGTCGCCAGGAGGAGGAAGAGCTGCGTCCTGTGCTGGGGGTGGGTGGAAGAGGGAAGACGACCGCCATGGGGGGAAGTAGCCCCTCTATCACCAGTCACCAAAGGACTCTGGGCTAAATTCTCAGTCCTTAGAGTGGCTGAGGGAGTGCTCAGAGGGGGTGGAAAAACAGCTACTGGAGAAATGACGGGCAGGTAGTGGTTCCCAAAAGGCTGCAAGGGAGCGTGTTACAGCAGCTTCACGGGGGAGTAGGCGCAGGGCATTTTGGGGTCTCCAAAACGTTAAAGCGCGTCACGTAAAGGCTTCTATTGGGCCAGGCACAGGAGGGATGTGGAGGACTTTGCAGGCAGTGCGATGAGTGTGCTGCTAAGAAAGGACCTCCAGGTCAGTCACACGCCCTCTACAACAATTCCCCAGTAGGGGGAGCCCATGGAGAGACTGGGGGGTAGACATGAAGTTGGACCGTTTCCAACCACAGACAGCGGTAACAGGTGGATTCTAACTGCTATGGACTACTTCACCAAGTGGCCAGAGGCTTACAGCTCTCCCAGACCAGGAGGCAGAAACAGTAGCTGATGCATTGGTAGGGGAATAATCAGTCGGTTCTGGGGTGCCACAGTCTATACACAGCGACCAGGGGGAGAAACTTTGAGTCACGGGTGTTCTCAGAGTTGTGTAGACGGTTAGGCGCGCGGAGAAGACGCGCACTACTCCGCTTCACCCCAGAGTGATGGGCTGGTGGAAAGATTTAACAGAACATTAGCACAACAGCTGGCTATCGTTACCTCAAAACACCAGAGAGATTGGGACACCCACTTACCGTTTATTCTTATGGCATGTAGGTCGGCTGTTCAGGAATCGACTGCGTGCTCCCCAGCGCCCTTCTACTAATGTTAGGTCGTGAGTTGCGCACCCCAGCCGAACTTGTGAGTTTGGCCACCCTCCTGATAACGACGACGGGGTTTTGCCTGGCCCGAACTATGTTCGGTCAGACTGCAGAACCGGTTAGAAGCGGCTCACACCTTCGCAAGAGAGCAACTCGAGAACCTTGGCAGGAATGCGCCAAAAGCGCCACTATGACTCACGCGCGAGGGGGAGGCACTTTGGAGCGGGAGAACGCGTGTGGCTTCAACCCCACGCGCAAGAAGGGGCGGTGCCCCAAAAGCTGGACAGTGCCTGGGTGGGGCCGTGCCTGGTGATAGAGAGAGTGGGGGGAGGTGACGTACCGGGTGGAGGTTCCCACGGGGCAGGAGGGTGGTGGTCCACCGGGACCGATTGGCGCCCTACAGAGGGAGGAAAACGTAGGGAATGGAAGTGAGGACTCTGATGAGCACACGGGGACAGTCTAGCGAGGAGACTCTAGTGCAAGCTGAGCCTGGGACGGGGCTGCCTCTTCGGGGGTGCTGGAAATGACATTGGGGCAGATGAGTGTTCTGGGGGTCCACCAGTGAGAGTCAAGGAGGCACAAGAGACTGATGCGACCTCCGGGTCGTTTTAAGGATTTTGTTTTGTAACCCTAGGGGCTAGGGTTTAGAAAGGGGGGCTATGTAACTGACCTCTGTATTGTGTTCTGTGTTCATGGATGTGTTATCGTTCTCATGGGTACTAGCAGGGGTTAAATATGCCAGGACAGATGGAAAGGTTGGGGGTATGATGGGTAATCCCGCTGGGTTTTGGAATGATTAAATAGGGGTTACGGTCTCATCTCTCTCTCTTCTGTTCGGGACCATTGATTTGACATGTTCTATTTGTGTATGTTCGAGGTTTAGCCGGCGTGGCTGTGGCTGAACAACAGCCCATTCAGGAATAAACCTGTGTTCTGCCTGTACACCTGGTGCCCGTCTCTCTTTTACTTTATGACCCAGCTGGGTATTACAATAAATATATATATATATATATATATATATATATATATTACTAGTGAATCTCAGCAACACCCACACGGACGTGGTTAAACGAAAAACAACCTAATGAAATGAAATGATACAAAACCGTATACCAACAATGGAACTAACAGTAAATTGGGAGTTAAACATGTGTGGTTTATTACTGATCGGACGGTCGATACTGATAGTGGCTAATATTTAAACCTCTTAAATGTAAAGTCTCATTTTTAGGGAACCTGCGTGATTCTGGTACCGGTTACGACTAACATGTTCACTTATAAATAGATCGGTGGATACCGTGGATCGAAATGGCTTGCGTTGAGCTGTAGCTCTGATTCTAAAGGAGAAGGAGGATGTCTAATCTGCCTGTGTGAAGCAGGATGTGAAATCTGACACCACTTGAAGCTGGGATGTCCCTCCTACCATTTGATTCGCTCTTCCGACTGTCCATAAACTCCTGGTTGAACCTTCATCACAGCCACTAACAGCCAGTAATCTAAAAGTAATTAATTGATTTTGAACAAAAACACTTTCGTTTGTCATAGACGGACAAGGTTAATATGAGATGAAAGGCGAGTTCCTAACGAGTTCAGAAAGCCAAGCTAGAGCTATGCTGAGACGTTCGACAGTCATTAGGGCAGACGTTTGATCAACAGAAACTTTTAGAAAAATTGCCAGTCATGTTATGCTTTTCAGTTTGCTTCCGCCCATGACTGGTTTCACACTCGTTTTCAGTGATCAAAATGAATAATAATCTAAAACAATTGCTATCTGTATGCACAATCCCCTTTCTCAAAATGGATTACTAATTTATGTTATTATCAATAGCTCTCTCAATGTCTACATTACAGTGCATGGAGAATGATGATTATTTCTATTCGGGGAAAAAGTAAATGTTTTTCCACTTGCAACCGACAGGTTTGCTCGACCTTTTCATGGTTTCCTCGAGGCAAAGGTGGTGTAATGAGGGAATTGCAGTGCGTTCAGAAAGTATTCAGACCCCTTGACTTTTTCAAAAAAAAAATCCCCCACATTTTTCCACATACTGTCACGATTCAGACAGACGACCAGAGGACCACAATTGCGTCACACCAGAAAGTTTATTAAACTTAAGGGAAAAGGGAAGTAGGGAGTGAATGAAGGCTCCAGGGGTAACAGGGATCCCGTCCAATGCGCTGGGTCTGTGCCCCCCAGTGGCAGCGTGCGCCTATGAAGCGGTGGTGGGTGGTCCAGAAGTCCTGGGGGAGACACAGACACAACAGGGCGGAATGAAACCAGGCAGCAGTACAGTTCAAGGGAAATCAAAATACGTAGTAGCAAGGCAGAAGGCTGGTCAGAGTTACCGGGATTGAAGAGTAGTCAGGAGTCGTAATGGCAGAAGCAGGTCTGGATCTCCTGAGGCAGAAGAGTATCCAAAAAAACAGGCAGGTCCGGGGTCACAAAACCAGGGTGAGCCAGAAGCGGAGAGGTTCGGGTGTGAGCATTGCAGACGATCTGACACCGGAGAGCTGAAAGACAGGGCCTTAAATACTGGGAGAGGTTAGTGGTAATGCAGCGCAGCGGCAGAGTAATTAGAGCCGAGCAGAGCAGGGACAGGTGGAGCTGAAGTTAGGCTGAGTAGAGAGAGGGAGGTGAGCAGAGTGGAAGATAGTGAAACAAATTAAGGTGGTAACCCGGTGGAGTGAGAGGGCTCATGACAGAACCCCCCCAAGGGACGGCCCAGAAGTCCCAAGAGCAACACCACGCCGGCGGGAGGAGGGGAGCCGGAGGGAGGGCTAGAACTCCTCCGAACGGTCCGAGTGAACGTCCTCACCTCGGAGGAAGCCGGAGGGCCGTGGTCGGGAGAGATGGGACAGGTCCCGAGACAGGATCAGGCACAGGGACAGGAAGCCGAGCGGGCCGGACGGTTAGGGACCCCTCTGGGCGGCCTACGGATTGCAGGTTGATCAGGATCCGTTGGTGGAAAGCGGTGATGAGAGTCCTATCCACAATCCGACTAGCTGGCACCCAGGTCCTTTCCTCAGGTCCTAGCCCTCCCAGTCAATGAGGACTGAGACTCCCTACCCCTCCGTCTGGACCGAGCAGGCGGCGGACGGTGTGAACCAGACCACCATCGACGAGCCGTGGAGGAGGAGGACCAGGCGCAGCAGGGACCAGCGGACTCTCATGGATGGGCTTAATCTTAGACACATGGAAAGTGGGGTGCACCCTCAGGGGAATTAGGCAGTTGGAGCCGGACAGCAGTTGGGCTAATCACTCTTATGATAGGGAATGGGCCAATGAACCGAGGTGCCAGCTTCTGACTCCACCTGAGTGGCAGGTTCTTCGGATGACAACCACACCCTTTGACCAACATGGTAGGTGGGAGCAGGAATTCTCCGACGGTTGGCCCCGGTAGTGTAGCTGGCAACGGACCTGAGGAGTGTGGCTCGGGCTTGTGACCAGGTGCGCGACATCGACGGGCAAAAGCAAGTGCAGATGGGCGAAGAACCTCCTCCTCCTGGCTGGCAAATAGAGGAGGCTGGTATCCATAAACACATTGGAAAGGGGACATACCGATGGCAGAGTAGGTCAGAGAATTGTGTGCGTACTCCACCCATGTCAATTGCTGCGACCAGGAGTGGGGGTTGCGTGAAGTCATGCATCGCAGTGCCTTCTCGAGCTCCTGATTAGCCCGCTCTGACTGCCCATTGGATTGGGGATGGAATCCGAAGTCAGACTGACTGTGGCTCCCAGCAGGTGACAGAACTCCTTCCAAAAAGCGGAGGAGAAGTGGACCACGGTCAGAAACAACATCCCTTGGCAGTCCGTGGATCCGGAAGACGTGTTCCAGGACCACCTGGGCGGTCTCCTTGGTTGGGGAGCTTGGGGAGGGGAATGAAGTGTGCCATCTTGCTGAAACGGTCAACGATGGTGAGAATGACGGTCGTGCCACTTGAAGGGGGGCAGCCCCGTGACAAAGTCAAGGGCGAGTGTGGAGACCAGGACGTCTGGGCACAGGCAGGGGCTGCAGCAATCCGGCTGGGGGCTGGCAGGACGACTTGTGTTGGTTGCAGATGGGGCAGGCTTGGACGAAATCCCGTACATCCTTCCTCAGAGAGGGCCACCAGAACCTCTGGGCGAGCAGGTTGTAAGTGCGGGTGGAGCCAGGGTGACAAGCTAGGCGGGAGTCATGTCCCCACTGAATGACCTGGGACCGCAGGTCTTCGGGGACAAAAGGCGGTCAGCTGGGCAAGTGCTGGGACCTGGCTGGTTACGGAGAGCCTCCAGCACCTGTTCCTCAACAGCCCAGGTCAGAGCTGCAACGATGCAGGGACTTGGCAGAATCGACACAGGGTCCTTGAGGGGGTGTCATCCTTCTGGAATTGACGGGGAGAGGGCGTCTGGCTTGGTGTTGCGTGATCCAGGCGGTATGACAGAGTGAAATTAAACCTGGTGAAGAACAGGGCCCAGCGGGACTGCCTGGAGTTCAACCGTTTGGCCGTGCGGATGTACTCCAAGTTCTTATGATCGGTCCAAACGAGGAAATGGAATGGTGGACCCCTCCAGCCAGTGGACGCCACTCCTCCAAGGCAAGCTTCACAGCCAGCAGCTCACGGTTCCTATGCTCGTAATTGCACTCAGAGGGGGACAACCGACGTGAGAAAAAGGCACAGGGATGGAGCTTCCTATCCTCCGCAGCCCACTGAGAAATCACAGCACCAACTCCCACATCCGAGGCGTCGCACCTCCACAATGAATTGCCGGTCCACATCAGGCATCTGGAGGATGGGAGCGGAGGTGAACCTCACCTTGAGGGTACTGAAGGCTTTGTCGGCTGCTGGGGTCCAGGTGAAGGGGTTGCTTGGTGCTGGTTAGAGCAGTGAGAGGGGCAGCAACGGTACTGTAGTTCCGGATAAACTTCCTATAGAAGTTAGCAAACCCCAGAAACTGTTGCAGCTTCTTTCTGTTCTCCGGAACTGGCCATGAAGTGACTGCTGATACTTCTTGGGGATCCATTTGGATACTTCCTCTGCCACTATGTACCCCAGGAAGGCCACTGTCTTGACGTGAAACTCACATTTCTCTCTGCCTTGGCGTAGAGGGAATTCTCCAGAAGACGATGAAGGACTTGCTGGACATGGCGGGTGTGTTCAGACAGGTTTCTGGAGTAAATTAAGATGTCATCCAGGTAAACGAAGACAAACTTGTTTAACATGTCCCGTAGTACATCATTCACTAGAGCCTGGAACACAGCAGGAGCATTGGTGAGGCCAAAAGGCATAACCAGATACTCGTAGTGGCCTGTTGGTGTATTGAATGCGGTTTTCCATTCATCTCCCTCCCGGATCCGCACTAGGTGGTAAGCGTTTCTGAGATCCAACTTGGTAAAACAGTGGCTCCCTGGAGCAACTCAAAAGCAGAGGTGAGCAGAGGCAGAGGGTAACGGGGTTTTTCACTGTGATGTCGTTGAGTCCCCTGTAGTCGATGCAGGGGCGAAGAGATCCGTCCTTCTTCCCCACAAAGAAGAAGCCAGCACCAGCAGGAGATGAAGATGAACGGATTAATCCTGCGGACAGAGAGCCATTGATGTAGTCCTCCATGGACTTTCTTTCAGGAGCAGACAATCGAATAAAGACGACCCCCTTGGAGGAGCTGTTCCAGGGAGGAGGTCGATGGCACAGTCGTACGGTCGGTGAGGGGGGCAGAGATGGCTCTTGCTTTGTTAAACACCTCTCTGAGACCATGGTAGCATTCTGGGACATTGGAGAGGTCAGGAGCGGAGTTAGTAGGTACTGGGCAGAGGGGGTCAGTGCGGCAGCAAGCAGGCAGGTTCGGTGGCAGTCCTTCCCACTCCCCTGATCACCCCGGTCACCCAGTCGAGCTGAGGGGTTGTTGCCGGGGCGGAGCCATGGGTAACCCAGGATGAGGGGTTGGCCTGGAGAGGGGGAGCAGGTGAAACTGGATAGTTTCTTGATGGTTTCCGGACAGACCCATCGAGACCGGGGCCGTGACATGAGTGACCGATCCGAGTAAGTGTCCGTCCAGTGCCCGGGCAGGAATAGGAGGTGTCAAACGGAGGTTCTCCAGTCCCAGTTGGCGTGCCAGCTTGATGTCCATTATGTTGGCTTCGGCGCCAGAATCCACCAGAGCAGCCAGGGTGTGAGTTGAGTCAGAGAGGCGGAGGTGAACTTGCAGCAGGGGTTTGCGGTCGGAGGACTGGATGGTCATTGAACTCAACCGGACTCCCCCTACGCCCGGTGAGCTTCGGCCCTCTAAAGGGCAGGTTACCACACGATGTCCATCACCTCCACAATAGAGGCAGAGGTTTGAGGTGAAGGGCGCTGGCGCTCTGCAGGAGTGAGGGAGGCTCGCCAATCTCCATAGGCTCAGACTGATCAAGCTGACCTGGGTGAGTGGCAGTAGATGACAGGAGCCAGTCGGATCTCTCCGAATGCCGGTAGTAGGTGGACCTTGGCGCCCCCCTCACGACGACGGGTCTGTATCCTTCTGTCGATCCTGACAGTCAGTGCGATGGCTTCATCAAGAGTGGAAGGCAGTTCATGGGAGACCAACTGGGCCCTGATATAGTCAGCAAACTATGGAAGAACAGGCGTCCACCAACAGATGGTGTGTTCCAAGAACTCGCTAGCCAGGGTTCGGAAGTCGATGGAATGGTCTGCGACTGCACGTCTGCCTTGTCGAATACTGAACAGTTCACGAGGACGCCTGCGGTGGGTGAATCCAGGTCAAACACCTTCAGCATCTCCTCAGCAAACAGGTCGAAGGTTGCACATGCGGGGGTTTGACGTTCGAACTCTGCTGTTCCCAGAGTCGAGCTCGGCCCGTCAGGTGAGTGATGGCATACCCAACTTAGCCCTCCGTGGCGAAGGTCCTTGGCTGCAAGGAGAACTGAAGTCGAGCAGCAGTCAGGAATGGCCGGACCTGGGTTGAATCGCCGTTGAACCGCTCGGGGTTTCAATCTTGGGTTCGGAGCAGCGGCTGCAATGACCGGGGCAGGTAACTCGGGGCTGGGCTGGTGGGCAGACTGGCTGGGGTAAGGTTGGTGAGGAGTTGAATGATCATGGCGAAGGTTGTTGCTGCTGCTGGAACTGCTGCTCATGCTCATCGTGGTTTTCCATGTCGGGGAAAGTGTGCGCTGAGTCCATAATGGTCAGATCGTACTGTCACGATTCAGACAGACGACCAGAGGACCACAATTGCGTCACACCAGAAAGTTTATTAAACTTAAGGGAAAAGGGAAGTAGGGAGTGAATGAAGGCTCCAGGGGTAACAGGGATCCCGTCCAATGCGCTGGGTCTGTGCCCCAGTGGCAGCGATCGTCCTATGAAGCCGGTGGTGGGTGGTCCAGAAGTCCTGGGGGGAGACACAGACACAACAGGGCGGAATGAAACCAGGCAGCAGTACAGTTCAAGGGAAATCCAAAATACGTAGTAGCAAGGCAGAAGGCTGGTCAGAGTTACCGGGATTGAAGAGTAGTCAGGAGTCGAATGGCAGAAGCAGGTCTGGATCTCCTGAGGCAGAAGAGTATCCAAAAAACAGGCAGGTCCGGGGTCACAAAACCAGGGTGAGCCAGAAGCGCGAGCAAACAGGTTCCGGGTGTGAGCATTGCAGACGATCTGACACCGGGAGAGCTGAAAGACAGGGCCTTAAATACTGGGAGAGGTTAGTGGGTAATGCAGCGCAGCTGGCAGAGTAATTAGAGCCGAGCAGAGCAGGGACAGGTGGAGCTAGTTAGGCTGAGTAGAGAGAGGGAGGTGAGCAGGAGTGGAAGATAGTGGAAACAAATTAAGGTGGTAACCCGGTGGAGTGAGAGGGCTCATGA
>NW_025539130.1:0-14739 GCF_020615455.1 Coregonus clupeaformis
CGAGTTACAAAGCCAGAACCCAGAAGCAGACCAGGACAAGGTAAGTTGAAACGAAGGTGAGTGTTTATTTACAAGTTCAAGAGTGATGCTGAATAATCCAGGGAACAGAGCGGGCGGCGTTGATTAGTTGTTGGGGGTGCAGTGGTTGATCCGATCATGGCTCGGCAGCCGCCGACCACCCAGGCAGAGGTTGGATGAAGGTTCCGGACGAGTGACTGCAGATGGAACAAAACGGAGGTAAGTAAACAACAAATCAACAAAGTGCAAAACAACAAAACTAACGCTAGAAGCTCTCCGACTGATACTCTGGTAAACCTACTGTTCATGGCTAACGATCCGGCAGGGAATGGATGTTAGGCCAGAGCCTAGAAGGGGTGATGATCAGGACCAGGTGTGCAGATTGCTGATGGGATGCAGGTGCGGAAATCAAGAGAGCTCCCCGGAGCGTTCCAGAACCCTCGGGAAACTGGAGATCACGAGCAGAAAAACTAGTCCACAGACAGGACCCGACTCAGACTGCCGGGATCGTTACAGTACCCCCCCTCCGACGAACGCCACCGGGCGGACTCGAGCGCCAGGATGGAGGCCGGTAGAAGTCACGGATGAGGTCAGCATCTAGGATCTGTCGCCGCGGAATCAACTCCTCTCTTCAGGACCATACCCTCCCAGTCCACGGAGATACTGGAACCCGGCCCGCCGTCTGGAGATCCATGATGCGTCGCATCGTGTAGGCAGGACCACCTCCGATCATCCAAGAGGAGGAGGAGGAGGAGGCGGAGGAGGCAACAGAGACTGAGGAAAACAGGCTTGAGGCGAGGAGACATGAAAGGTGGGATGACTCTGAGCGTCCCTCGGGAGTTTGAGTCGAACTGCCACCGGATTGATCACCTTCTCCACCACAAACGGACCAATGAACTTCGTAACAACTTCTAGACTCAGTCCGTAGAGGAAGATCCCGTGTGGCCAACCCAGACCCTATCTCCGATGGTATAGGTGGGAGCGGGGATCCGCGACGATTCGCCTGGAGCTGATACCGGTCCGAAACTCTAGGAGTGCCTTTCTGGCCCGATGCCAGGTCCGGTGGCAACCCACGAATATGGGCCTGAACAGAAGGCACTGAGAGCTCCTTCTCCTGAGAAGGGAACAAGGGAGGTTGGTAGCCATACAGGCACTGGAAGGGAGACATCCCAGTGGCAGATGTAGGGGAGAGTATTGTGGGCATACTCAAACCCAAGGCAACTGAGAGACCCAGGAGGTGGGGTTGGAAGAGGCCAGGCAGCGTAGCGTGGATTCCATCTTCTGGTTGGCTCTCTCCGCTTGCCCATTAGATTGGGGGTGAAAACCAGATGTGAGACTGACTGTAGCTCCAATGGCCAAACAGAAGGACTTCCAGACAGCAGAGGTAAACTGAGGGCCACGGTCGGAAACGATATCACTGGGCAAACCGTGGACCCGAAAACCTCCCCTAACCAGGATCTCTCGGACGTCTCCGAGGCAGAGGGAAGCTTGGCAATTGGCACAAAGTGGGCGAACTTGCTGAATCTGTCCACAGATAGTCAGAACGACCGTGTTCCCCTCAGAAGCGGGCAACCCAGTGACAAAGTCCAGGGCCGGATGCGACCATGGTCGCCGGGGAATAGGAAGGGGGTGAAGTAGTTCAGAGCTGGGCCGATTGGTACTCTTATTCTGCGCACACACTGGACAGGCAGCAACATAACCCCGAGTATCCTCGGCCATGGCAGGCCACCAAAACGTCTGCGGAAGAAGCGCCATCGTCCGAGCCACGCCAGGGTGACAAGCCATCTTGCTGGCGTGGGACCATTTGAGGACCTTGGGACGAACCGACTCAGGCACAAACAACCGACCGGGTGGACGTTACGGGACCGGGCTGCGCGAAGGGCCGCCATCACCTCCTCCTCAATCTTCCACCTAACAGCTCCCACGACGCAGTTCCGGGGAGAATTATCTCGGTCTTGGACCCACTCTCCTCCGTCTTGGAGAACATCCGAGACAAGGCGTCCGCCTTGCCGTTCTTAGATCCAGGTCGGAGCGTCAGGGAAAAAATTGAATCGTCCGAAAAACAACGACCACCTGGCCTGGCGGGAGTTGAGACGCCTAGCCGATTGCACGTAAGCAAGATTCTTGTGGTCAGTCCAGACAATAAACGGTTGCTCCGCCCTCCAACCAGTGACGCCACTCCTCCAAGGCAAGTTTCACCGCGAGAAGCTCCCGGTTACCCACATCGTAATTCCTCTCCTGCAGGCGAAAGGCGACGAGAGTAGTAGGCGCAGGATGGAGTTTACTGTCCGTGGAGCATCGTCTGCGACAGGATGGCGCCAACTCCCACATCAGACGCGGTCCACTTCAACGACGAACTGACGGGCCGTGTCGGTTGAGAGAGAATCGGTGCGTTGGTGAATCGCCTCTTCAAATCCAGAAACGCTCGATCCGCCTCCGGATTCCACTTGAAGCTCCTGATACTGGAAGTCAAGGCAGTTAACGGAGCGGCCACACGGCTGTAATCCCCGGATGAATCTGCGGTAGAAATTCGCAAACCCCAAAAAATCTCTGGAGCTGCAATCTCGTACCGGGCTGGGCCCATTCCAGAACTGCTCTAACCTTCTCCTGGTCCATCCTAATCTCTCCCCTGGAGATGATGTACCCGAGAAAGGATGTCGTGTGGGCGTGAAACTCGCACTTCTCGGCCTTCACGAACAGGCGATTCTCCAACAATCGCTGCAGAACCTGCCGGACATGCTGGACGTGGTCGGAAGGTTCCTTCGAGAAGATCAGAATGTCATCCAGATAAACAAACACAAAGAGACCGATCATATCTCTCCAGGACGTCGTTCACCATACTCTGGAATACCGCTGGAGCATTGGTCAGTCCAAACGGCATCACCTGATACTCGAAGTGACCCATCGGTGTATTGAAACCCGTCAACCACTCGTCTCCTCTCTGATCCGGACCATGTGATACGCATTGCGTAGGTCTAGCTTGGTGAACACCGTAGCACCCTGTAAGGAGTCGAAGGCAGAACTCATCAAGGGCAGGGGATACTTGTTCTTGACCGTGATGTCATTCAACCCCCGATAATCAATCACGGTCGAAGAGAGCCATCCTTCTTACCCACAAAGAAGAATCCTGCCCCCAGGGGTGATGACGAGGGACGAACGAGACCAGCAGCTAGGGACTCCTTGATGTAGGTCTCCAAAGCCTCACGTTCAGGGCGGGAGATACTGTATAACCTTCGCCCTTGGGGTAGACAGCTCCAGGGAACAGGTTGATGGCACAATCATATGGTCGGGTGGGGAGGAGTGACAGAGCCTTCTGCTTACTGAACACTTCCCCCAAATCGTGATATGTCTCGGGAACCAGGGACAAATCTGGGGGTTTAGCCTCAATCACCTGACTGGGAACCGAATGGGGACAGGCAGTCTTGAGACAGTTAGCATGACAATCAAGGCTCCAACTCGTTACCTTGCCCGTCACCCAATCGAACGTGGGATTGTGTTCCTTCAGCCAGGGGTATCCAAGGACCAGAGGAACATGGGAAGACGGCAGAATGAAGAATGAAATCATCTCCGAATGATTCCCCGACAACAGCATCTTAACCGGTTCAGTCCTCATCGTGATACGTGCCAGCCTACTGCCGTTCAGAGTGAGTCGCTTCAATGGCTTCCGGCAATTGCTCCTTGGAAAGCCCCAGCTGTTCCACCAACTCGGCATCAAGAAAGCTTCCATCGGCACCTGAATCGATAAAAGCGTTAATCGCTAAGCTCTGATTCCTGTTCACAAGGGTAGCCGGGAAACGGGGTCTGACAGAGGTATTGAGAGGTCAAACTGGCTCGCTAAAAGTCCTCCCAACTTTAGCGAGCCGCGCAGTTTGACGACCGCCGGGAACAGGTGGCGAGGTAATGTCCCGAACCACCACAGTAGAGGCAACAGTTAGTCCTACGTCTGAGTTGGCGTTCCTCCTTGGTTAACCCGTGCCGCCCTACTTGCATTGGTTCCGAATCGGGAGACAGGACCTCTCCACTAATCCTGTGTGGTGGACGATGATCGACGTATTCTGGTCCAATCCCCGACCCGACTGGAACCTGAGAAGCTGATCGATTGGACGGACCCCATTGCTTCTCCCTCCTTCGCTCTCGGACTCGATTATCCACCCGAATAGACAAGGCTACCAAGCTGTCCAGGTCACAAGGCTCCGGATAGGAGATCAACTCATCCTTGAGCTGCTCCGACAGACCCTGGTAGAAGGCCGCTTGCAGAGACTCCTCATTCCACCCACTCTCCACAGCCAACGTCTTGAACTCGATCACGAAGTCGGCCACGCTGCGAGTTCCTTGGTGAAGCGAAAACAGGCGCCTAGCTGCGTCCCCCCCTCGGACGGAATGGTCGAAAAGCTTCTCAGCTCGGCCGTGAACCCCGGGTATGAAGCCATGCAGGGGTCTTGTCGTTTCCCAAACGGCTGAAGCCCACTCCAGCGCTCGACCACGCAGCAACTCAATCACAAAGGCTATCCTAGCCTTGTCTGTGGCATAAGAGTAGGGCTGTAGATCGAACACTAACCCACACTGCATAAGGAAAGAACGGCATCTTCCCAGCTCCCCCTCATATTTATCCGGCGTCGGAACCTTGGGCTCACGGAAGGACACCGCTCCAGACGCGGCAGGCGAGATGGGTGAAACCGGTAGTGGATCCTCCACCGGAAACTCGCGCTGGTTCTGGACCTCCGTCAGACCGGTAGAAAGGTTCCGAACTGCCAACGCGATCTCCTGTAGCTCCGTGCTATGATGGCCCAACATCTTCTCCTGATGGGTAATGGCATGGCGAACAGAGTCCAGGTCCGCTGGGTTCATTACTGGCCGGATCGTTCTGTCACGAGTTACAAAGCCAGAACCCAGAAGCAGACCAGGACAAGGTAAGTTGAAACGAAGGTGAGTGTTTATTTACAAGTTCAAGAGTGATGCTGAATAATCCAGGGAACAGAGCGGGCGGCGTTGATTAGTTGTTGGGGGTGCAGTGGTTGATCCGATCATGGCTCGGGCAGCCGCCGACCACCAGGCAGAGGTTGGATGAAGGTTCCGGACGAGTGACTGCAGATGGAACAAAACGGAGGTAAGTAAACAACAAATCAACAAAGTGCAAAACAACAAAACTAACGCTAGAAGCTCTACGACTGATACTCTGGTAAACCTACTGTTCATGGCTAACGATCCGGCAGGGAATGGATGTTAGGCCAGAGCCTAAGAAGGGTGATGATCAGGACCAGGTGTGCAGATTGCTGATGGGATGCAGGTGCGGAAATCAAGAGAGCTCCCCGGAGCGTTCCAGAACCCTCGGGAAACTGGAGATCACGAGCAGAAAAACTAGTCCACAGACAGGACCCGACTCAGACTGCCGGGATCGTTACAAAAATCACATTTGCTGAAAAATCGTCCTAGCACCATGGAAAAATTGCAAATCTCCAATGTAAAGCCCAAAAGGTAGGCTACCATTATGTCAGATAGTAAAATGCACGTTCAAATACATTTTTACCTGGCCATATTGTTATTTTGCCTGCAACAAAATCACCCTCTTTAGATAATTATTTTGTAACTTATCTGCAGAAAAACATTGTTTTGAGCTCATAAAGCAGTTGTAGCAGTATGCAAACCAGGCAGCCAAATGAACGGCTCTTTCACGGATGCGATTTGGTTCCCGACGTTCGTGAACGACCCATCACTAGTCAGCAGTATTTCTATAGCGCACGTGATGGAGTTCGCAAATCAAATGTCCACTTGTAATGCCACTGGACAGCAAAAAATTGACAAGTTAACCTTTATTTATGGTAAATTAAGTTAGTTAAGTGTTTAGCTAGATTACATGGCTACCTCAATCGTTATTTCACATAATTTCGGTGACTTCATAGCATCTGCTAGCTATATCAATACGAAATTTAGCTAGCTATCTAGCAGGCTCGCTCAGCTAAATATAAATCCCCCTAGATACTTTACTACAGTATATCTCATAACCACGTCATAAGATTTGTAAATGAAAGAGGACTAGGTTGTCTCTAGCTATAGCTAATAATATTTTATTTTTTATTACAGACACTGTTTGTGCAGGACAACAGAGTGGAGATCAGATCCTGATTAAGATAACATTATATTGAAGGTGATTCTAGCTCAGAAACCAGTTAGCTAGCTAGGTCTAATTGTTTTTTATAGGTTGTTATTGCTTTGGATCTTATGTTATGTTGCCTTTTTTTTATCATTTAGCAGACACTCTTATCCAGAGCGACTTACAGTTAGTGAATGCATATATTTTTCATACTGGCCCCCCGTGGGAATCAAACCCACAACCCTGGCATTGCAAGTGCCATGCTCTACCAACTGAGCTACAAGAGGCCTTGACTCTTATCTATGTTTAAAAGCTCTCTAGGTAGCAGTGGCATGTATTCATGGATGCCAAGGGAAGCAAGGCTTCCCCAAAAAAATTTACCAGGAAAAAAGATACAATTATTTATCTTTTGTCTCTCTGTGTTTTCATAATTGTCCTTCAATTTGCAAGACGCTGAATGTATCTCACTGGAGAAAGCATCCGAACGAGCGAAACAGCACCCCTCTGTCTCTGTATGTGTAGGCCATCTATCTGATGCGGTCTGGTCATAAAGAGTATGACATTGTTGCCGCCCATAGCATTGAATGCAAGGGAAGCCAGCAAGCGTTTGGCCTCCCTTGATAAAAAAAGTATAAAATAATAACCAATCAGCGTGGCGCTAAACTGAGTGAACTCAACTGTGAATGGTCCTGGCGCAAAAAGGTGTCAAGGGAAGCCAATTTGGATTTGGCTTCACTGCTATCACAGAGAAATACATCATCGATAGAAACAACTTGAATTGTTGCATCTCGTTGTGTTGTTGTCCTCCGGTGGCTAGCTAGCCAGCTAAAATTGGCCCTTTCCTAAATTAGCCATGGATGGAGACAGGGATTTGGCCTTGTGGTTTTACTTATTTCTCCATACTGGCCAATGATTATAACAGCGATTCTGATCCAACCATAAAATACATTGTGCCCCTGGACTGAGAGGATGGAAGTTCAATATGTAGCTAGATGTAGAAGGCAAAAGTTAACTAGCTAACGTTGCCCATGAAAGGAAGTTAGGCTAGCGAGCAAGCATTTTTAGCCAGGTAGCCTAGGACAATAAAAAAATAAAAGCATGTACTGTATGACAGAGTCGTAGACCGTTTCGTCAACATGAAAGAGAGGAGGATGTCATTGGCGTTTCTCTACAAGTAGGGTGAGTCAACATCAAATCAAATCAAATCAAATTTTATTGGTCACATGCGCCCGAATACAACAGGTGCAGACATTACAGTGAAATGCTTACTTATGTTTTTTTCTACTTGCCCAACGCACACACACACAAATCTGAACCATGGACAGCCACATCATATTTAGCTTACATTGATTGGACTAAGGGTGCGTTCGTAAATTCACTCTGGCTATCTACTCCGATTTCAGAGCACTCTCGTCTGAGGGTGCCAGAGCGCAGAATAAGTGATGAATTTACGAATGCGCCACACCAGTTGAATATGACCGGTGTCAGTAAAGGTTCGGCAAAAAAAAACTAATTAAATAGTTTCCAGCAGCACAGTTTGTCACTAACGCTCTAGATAACATGAAAACAGCCTGGTTTTCTCTCATTTGTGTCTGGTGTAGCTAGCAACCTAGCCAATTTTAGCCAGTTAGCTTGAGTGCTTGACTTCCGTTGTGAGGTCAGAACTCTCGGATCAACCCTACTCCTCGGCCAAAGCGGTCCAGTTGCGCTCTGAATTTACAAACTGACAATCTGACAATACTCTGGATTTACAAATGACCCAGAGTGCAGTCTGACACACTGGAGGCAATTTGAACGCACCCTAAATAGTTTTGGTATATTTTAGTTGTCACTGTATTAGACTAAGCATAGGTGATTTGATGATTTTGAAATTGAGAAATGGGCCTGGAATAGTGGAGGCAGCTCCTTTTTTCTTTGCTCCTTGCAGTAACTCTCCGTGGTTCTAAATCAATAGTTGTTTAGTAGTCCGGAAATGTCTGAAACATTAACTTTATGGACCATGCTGTAGGTCATGTAACTGTTTGTTACATGCAATATGCTTTATTGACTTCACCGGACAGATCTTGCTCTCCGGTTTGGTGATGAAACAAAGGTGTGGTTGAATTTATTCTGCCACTGTGTCTTCTTATTATATTGGCCTGAGGAGTATATATCACGGTCGCAAGGCATATGAACTAACAGGTTATAGAGCAAACAACGCAATTTTCATAACACATATGTTGTAATATGCCTTTTTTTCTATCTTGGCTTCCCCAGTGATTTTACCCACACACTGCTACTGCTAGGTAGATAGCCAATGAAACCCAAGTGCTCAACAACTTCAACTTCACTGGCGATATGGACAAAATATCATATCACAATATCTTTTACATTTTTGACAGTATGACAGTATTTGACCGTATTTTATGTTTTTGACTTTATGAATAGTTCATGACCCTAGGGTGGCAACACAAATTATAAGTGGGTCTTTCTCCATTTATAGTGTTTAATGCAACAAACAAAAATATCTTTCAGCATTTTCATATTTTTCTGAATTTCCTGCACTTTTTATAATCATTTCCAACTGTACCACACAGCATGATATGGGCAAAAAAATATAGGCCTAGTTAATTGGTGAACTGTTGCAATCATGGAAATATAATGATTATTCTAATTCTATAGTTGGAATATAGTGGGCAGCACCTTGAATACATGGTTGTTTGACATGACAATTAATTTATAAACCAGGGAGGAATTATTGACAGGGTAAGAACCAAAGTGTTGGTCAGTGTTTCCAGGTGACCGTAATTAGATGTTACATTACATGTTTTCTTACTTCATGTAGCTAGCTAGCCAACATATTCATGCTTTGCCTATTCCTCTCTTATAAGATACTGTTGCACAATCATGGTTATCTAGGCCAACAACAGCACTGGTACGAGGCAGTATTAGCTACCTAGCTACGTTTGCTGACTCCAGTGTTGCCAACTTAGTGACTTTGTTGCTATATTTAGTGAGTACACTAAAAAATACAGAAAGGAGTGGGAATCAAACCCTGAATTCAAAGGTTGGTTGAAGCCGTTTATTGGAGATGATACACGGGCATACTGCCTGTATTGTAAGGCTGATTTCTACGCCAAACTTAGTGATGTAAAAAAACACATGACAACTCAAAAACATACTCAAAAGGCAAAGCCTTATAACAGTTCCACCCAAAACAAGCTGCCATTTATGGTTAAAAAAATTGACTCTGCAAAAAAGGCTGAGGTCACAATGGCATTAGCTATCGCTGAACACTGTTCCATGCTGGCATGTGATCGCATTGGAGAAGCATGTAGAGCTGCTTTCTCAGACTCCTCTGCTGCTACCCATTTCAAAATGCACAGGACAAAAGTGCACAGAAATGATTAATGGTGTTCTAGCACCACACTTTCTGAAACAGTTGGTCGCAGATGTGGGTGACCAGCGTTTCAGCCTCCTCTCGATGAGTCCACGGATGTAAGTGTTTCTAAGTACCTGGGGGTTGTGATAAGGTACTTTAGTGACACCAAGCAGACAATTGTATCAACATTTCTGGGGCTTGTTGAGTTGGAGGGAGGAGATGCCAAATCTATAGCCCATGCTGTTATGGCTTTCCTCGAAGTGTTGTCTTTAAAAAAAGAAACTCCTGGGGATATGGAATGACAATGCCTTTGTTATGACGGGGATTAACAATGGGGTCCATAAAGTGCTGAAGGAGGAGTATGGCCTCAAAGATCTGGTTCTTATTCGTTGTGTGTGCCACTCTCTGCAGCTTGCTGTAAGTCATGCTTCCAATGACACTATCACCCGTAGTGTGGAGTACTTGGTACGAGAGACTTTTAACTGGTTTTCAGTGTCTCCAAAGCGCAGGGAGGCCTACAAGGCCATATATGAGACCATCAACTGTGGGGAGAAACCTTTACAGATAACCAAGTGTGTGCCACACGTTGGCTCTCCATTGAACCGCGGTTTCACACATTTTGGACCAGTGGGAGGAGCTTAGGCTACATTTCGCAGTCACCAAGTCCAGTGAACACTGCTACATGGCTGAGGTTTTATACTCCATATACAGTGATCCTCAAAACATATTGCATCTGACTTTTTTGAAGTCAGTGCTGGGTGAGGTACAGTTGGCCATCAAGGCTTTTGAGGGAGAGCAAGTAGATCCTCTTAAGCTACTTGACAGCTTGGTTAGCCTGATCAAGTCTGTGAGTGGCAGGGTGCTGAATCCACTGGCAAATGTTGATGCACTCAAAGGGCCAATAGATGGATACATCAGTCCCAAACCGTACCTTGGTTACCTTTTTTGAGTCAAAGGCAGCTGAGCTCCACCTTGCGCCTGAGGATGAAAACAATGTCCGAAAGCGGTGTGTAGCCTTCAGCATCTCCCTCACTAATGAGTTGAGGGTGAGACTGCCGGACAACATCGAAGCATTGCAGTACATGTCAGTTTCAATGTGGAGGAAACTCTAAAGCACAATAAGAGCCCTGGAGAAATAGAGAAAATAGCCAAGCTCCTTGGCTACTCCCCTGCAGAGATAGACAAGATTGTCCAGCAATGGCGTGCCATCCATCTTAGTAAATGGAATGAGACAAAAAACACACTGGGCTTCTGGAGTGAGATTTGGAAGTTCAGGGATGCAGCTGATATCAACCCGTTTCAAGAACTTGCCATGGCTGCTGTGTCTGTGTTGTCCTTGCCACACTCGAATGCTGAAGTCGAGAGAGTATTCAGCCAGATGAGTGTGGTAAAAAGCAAACTTAGAAATGGGATGTCCTTGCAGACCCTTAATTCCATCCTGTACATTCGATATGGACTGAAGCTGTCTGGTGAGGCTTGCTATTAGCACCAGCTGCCTGATAATGTTTTGCAGCTTTTTGGCACATCAGCTGCTTACTCATTTAAGTAAGCTCCCTCATTTGCTGAACCTGCCATATAGAGTGTTTTTTTTTTTTTTTTTTGGGGGAATGGATCAGCTTAATATTGCAGATAGATTGTATCTTCTATCAATGTAATTGTCTGCATCACTTCCAATCCCCCATGTTTTTTTTTATTTTTTTATATATATATATTTTTTTATATATATACTCCCCTTTATTACTTTTCAACCCCACCATCCTTTCCCTACTTGGAGTAAATTAGTGAACAACAATTCCCAGGCCTCTACTTCCGGTCTATACTTACTATCTACACCTTATGGACACAGTTAATTTTACAATAATTCTATTATATATATACATATATATATACAATACATACATACATACATACATACATACATATCATTATTATTATTATTATTATTATTTATTTATTTTTTGCTCCTGAACTACTTCTACTCTCAACCTCTCCGATCGTTTTCATGATGTCCATCAGGTTTGCTTCTATATGCCATATCTTTCTAACTGTGCTCTTTCCCAAAAGCTCCCAACATACAGCCTATATACTTATTATGGACACAGTATGCTTTACATTATTAGCTATCTTTGTTATTATTTGTTGTTATTTGTTATTAGTCCCATCCTTCAACTCTATTCAATACCTCCCATCTATCTCTTAACACCATCCATATCGGATTTCTATTTGCCATATATATTTCAACCGTACTGTGATGTTTTTACAAAAATTTCTGAACCTTTCTATTCTCATTGCTTCTACAGATTGAGAGTTAAAAATAAACAGCTTTGCTAAAAGTATTATTATATTATTGATTGATTGACTATGGCTTTTCAGATCACCCAGTAATGCTATCTGCAAGGTTAGTTCCAGGTAAATATTGCAATCCTTTAGCCATTCCTGGACCAGTGTCCAAAAACAAGCTACAAATGGACAGAACCAAAACAAATGGTCCAATGATTCCGTCTCTTCACAGCAAAATCTGCAGAGCTGGGAAGATTGTATCCCCCATATAAATAACATTCTATTGGTAGCAAGGATTTTATATAATAATTTAAATTGAAAGATTCTAATTTTTGAATCCGGTGTCGTTTTTGCGTGTCAGTTCATAAACACTATGCCATGGGATCGGTACATCAAAGATCTCTTCCCAACTATTTTGCAATCTATATGGGACGGCTGTCAATCCTTTGGTCCTTAAGTGAAACTGATATATTTTTTTATTTATCACAGTTTTCCTTAACCAATTATGTTCTTTAATGCAAGGCCGACAGACAAGTTCTTACTTTCTCCCCCTTCCACTTTCCTCTTCCATTTTTGCGGTAAAGCTGCCATTATTTGGTTGTAATTTTGGGTAGAGCAGACATTTCCATATGTTTTTGTTAGCTGCATGTGCGTCATAACTCCACCAGTCCTACCGATGATATCATTTACAAAGATTATACCTTTTTAAACATTCTGTCAAAAAATAAAGGTTTTTTGTCAATTAGTATATTTGAATTTAACCACAATATTTGTTGCATTATTTGTTCTGTCGTTTCTGGAGGATTAAATTGAAATTGCAACCAACTTTCTATGGCTTGTTTTAGAAATAGTGACATTTGGGAGATTATTTCCTTTTCAAATAACTGAAAGTGTGAGGTTGTAATCTGAATAAAGGGAAAAAGGCCTTTCTTGAACATTGGGTGAGACAATCTTACTAATTTGCTTGAGAACCAGTTCGGATTTAAGTATAACTTTTGTAAGACTGAAGCTTTTAGTGATAGGTCTAATGCTTTAATATTTAATAATTTCTGTCCTCCGAATTCATATTCATTATATAAATATGCTCTTTTAATTTTGTCTGGCTTGCCGTTCCAAATAAAATTGAATATTTTTTTCTCATATAATTTAAAAAACTGTTCGCTAGGCGTAGGCAAGACCATAAGCAAATAGGCAAACTGTGATAATACTAATGAGTTAATCAGGTGATTTTTCCACAAATTGACAGGTATTTTCCTTTCCATGGTAGTAAGATCTTATCTATTTTTGCTAATTTTCTATTAAAATTTATTGAAGTGAGATCATTTATTTCCTTTGGGATATGTATTCCGAGTATATCCACATCACCATCAGACCATTTTATTGGTAAACTACATGGTAATGTAAAAATTGTATTTTTAGTGATCCAATACGTAATATAGTACATTTGTCATAATTTGGTTGTAATCCAGAGAGGTTAGAAAATGTATCTAGATCCTCTATGAGGCTGTGGAGGGATTCTAGTTGTGGATTTAAAAAAAAACATGAATCATCAGCGTACAATGACACCTTTGTTTTTAAGGTCTTTATTTCTAATCCTCTGATATTATTATTAGATCTGATTTTAATCGCTAACATCTCGATGGCCACAATAAATAGATATGCCGATAGTGGACAACCTTGTTTCACTCCTCTTGACAGTTTAAAACTTTCAGAGAAATAGCCATTATTTACTATTTTACACCTAGGGTTACTATACATGATTTTGACCCATTTTATAAGAGATTCTCCAAAATTGAAATGCTCCAGGCATTTATATATAAACCCCAGTCGAACTTTATCAAATGCCTTTTCAAAGTCTGCTATGAATAGCAGGCCTGGTTTCCCATATTTTCCATAGTGTTCTAATGTTTCCAATACTTGCCTTATATTATCTCCAATGTATCTTCCATGTAAAAAACCTGTCTGATTAGAATGAATAATATCCGGCAATACCTTTTTTAATTCTATGCGCTATACATTTTGCTAGGATTTTTGCATCACAACACTGAAGTGTAAGGGGCCTCCAATTTTGTAAATGGACTGGATCTTTATATTTTCCACTTGTATCCTGTTTCAGTAATAATGAGATCAGTCCTTCTTCTTGAGTGTCAGATAATCTACCATTTACATAGGAGTGGTTAAAACATGCTAATAACGGTCCTCTTAGTATATCAAAAAGGTTTGGTATACCTCGACTGGTATGCCATCCAACCCTGGAGTTTTCCCAGACTTAAAGTCTTTAATTGCATCCAGAAGTTCCTCCTCTGTAATTTCACCTTCACATGAGTCTTTCTGTGTGGCTGTTAATTTGACATTATCAATAGAAAAAAAATCTCTACAATTAGCTTCAGTTAGAGGAGATGGAGGCGACTGAAAAGAAAACATATGCTTAAAGTACTTTGTTTCTTCCTTCAAAATGTCATTTGGTGAATCATGGGTGACTCCATCAATTGTAACCAGTTTCATTAAGTTCTTTTTGGTAGCATTCCTATGTTGAAGATTAAAAAAAGAATTTTGTGCATTTTTCCCCATATTCCATCCAGTTTGCTTTATTTTTATAATATGTTACACTTGATCTTTCTTGAATAAGTTTCTCCATTTCTTTTGTTTTTCCTCTAATTTATTCTGAGCCTCTATGTTACAGTTTTTATTGCCATCTATCTGTTCTGTTAGACTTTCTATTTCCTTTCTTAGTATAAACTCTTTTGACCTAAATTGCTTTTGTTTTCGAGATGAGTACTGAATTGCATGGCCTCTAAAGGCACATTTAAAGGTGTCCCATACAATAAGGGGATTCGCTGTAACTATGTTATGTTGGAAAAAATCAGTTATAAATTCCTTTGTTCTAATTATAAATAAATTATCATCCAATAGGCTTTGATTAAATTTCCAATATCCTCGCCCACGTGGAAATTCAGTAAGAGTAATATATATGCCTATTACATGATGG
>NW_025539131.1:0-14736 GCF_020615455.1 Coregonus clupeaformis
TTTAGTAGTGGTTTCTTTGCAGCAATTCGACCATGAAGGCCTGATTCATGCAGTCTCCTCTGAACAGTTGATGTTGAGATGTGTCTGTTACTTGATGTAGTGGCTTCCTTTCCTCTTTACCATAGCCACTGCCCCTAGCCTGAAGCGGGGTTGTTTGGACGCAACAGTCCACACTCAACGTTCCGGAACGGCCAAACATTCAATGAGATCCAGGGATATAGTGCAACAAAAAATGTTTATTCTTCTTATCTAACAAAAAGGTATTCTCCAATCAACTTAAAGCAGAGATTACTTGAAATGCAAATACATAATATAATATGACCTGTCTGTCTGTATTTCTGTATGTCTATATGGTCAAAAAAACTATACCGCTCCCGCATCTAGCAAGGACTCCTCCCCCGAAGGCCCAACTTCCTGCCTTTATACTAACACAATTAACACAGTACAATGAATGGGCAAGAGGGGGGCCAAAAACTGAGTTACACTAATAACAAATGAATATATCTCAATCCAGTAAATAAATCATAAAGGTACGTACCTAATATTTCATCATATACATTAATATTTAATATATTTACACAAATGTACATGGAGCTCAGTATGTTCAGTCTTTTATACAAAATATGCCCAAATCGGCTCTAACATACCGCCCCTAATTGTTGACTGCACTGAATGCACAACAATTACTTAATATTCAAACGTAGAGCCAATACAAAAACATTCTATACCAGAGCACCATTACAGTTCATAGCTATATACAAATATACAAGGTGCCATATAGGAAAATAGTCCATAGATCTCAGTCTGAGTTGAAGTGTAAAGGTGTTCAACTTCCAAAAAAATGTCAAGAGTTTGACGTCCACAAAATGTATGACATCAAAGAATGTAAGAGTACGACATCAACGAATCAGGGGTGCACGTGATTCAAAGATGGAGCACTGTGTGTGTGTGTGTGTGTGTGTCTCACTTTGCGCCTCAAGGAGCAGACAGAGTTTATTGATAGGTCTCTGTAGGATATTGGTCTTAGTCTTAACCATGACGCTCCGGACAAGACCTTTGGCCCCTGGCAAAGCCTTCACCACACGCCCCATTAGCCAAGAGTTCCTTGGGGCGGTGTCATCGACGATGACCACAAGGTCACCAGGACTGAAGTTTCTCTTAGTTTTGTTCCACTTGTTCCGCTCCTGCATAAGTGGAAGATACTCCCCCTGATCCATCTCTTCCAGAAGAGGTCAGTGATATATTGTACTTGCTTCCATCTCCTTCAGTGAGTATAGGTCACTTCTCTGGAATAGTCCTGGTGGCAGGACTGGCTTTGCTTTCAGATGAAGCAGATGGTTCGGAGTCAGGGTTCTAGATCGTTAGGGTCATTTGTTACAGTAGTGATTGGTCTGTCGTTCATAATCGCCTCAACTTCACACAAGGCTGTCTGCAAAGCCTCATCATCCAGTACTTGCTCTTTAAGGACTGAATAGAGGATCTTTTTCACCAGTCGGATCAACCTCTCCCATACCCCCCATGGTGGGCTCCAGAGGGAGGGTTGAATGACCATGTCACTCCTTCCTTCAGTAATTTATTTTGAATCTTGTTGTGATCCAGCTCTTTCAGAGCTTCTCCTAGCTCTCTGTGTGTTCCAACAAAGTTGGTGCCATTGTCTGTTCTGATACTTGTTACTGGGCCCCTTCGACAGATGAACCTGCGCAGGGCATTGATGCAGGAATCAGTATCCAGATAACTAGCAACTTCTAGATGGACAGCTCGACTCACAAGGCAAGTAAAGATCACACCATACCGCTTCACATGAACGCGGCCTCGCTTCACCTCTATGGGGCCAAAGTAATCTATGCCCACATGGGTGAAAGGCGGCAAATCAGGTGCTACCCGATCTTGTGGAAGGTCAGCCATCTTCTGTTCCCCAGCTCTAGCTTGCATCCGCCTGCAGAAGACACAGCTCTTAAGGATCTTCCTTGCTAAGGAGTTGGCACAGGGTATCCAATATCGCTGGCGAAGTCTAGAAAGCATGTGACCTCTCCCAGAGTGGCCAACCTGCTCATGGATGTGGAGTAAGATCAGTCTGGAGATGTAGGAGTCTTTGGGCAGGATCATAGGATTCTTTAGTTCCGTAGGGCATAGCAGCTTTGCTTAACCTTCCTCCTACTCTCAGAATGCCATTGTCAACTATTGGATCAAGCTTACAGATTGAGCCGCTTCTCTTGGCACATTGTTTTCCTTTTACAACTAGTGCAATTTCTTGTTTAAAAGTGCTGTCGTTGCTCAAATCGAATGATGACCTTTTCTGCTTCATCTAGGTCATCTACAGACAGACTTTCTTTTCCAAACGTCAGTTTGAACTTGTCAATTTGTTCCTTCAGTGAGTTTGTCAGACTCTGATCTGATCCTGGATCAGTTTGGGTGAGAACTTTCCTTTTCTGGCTTAACTGTAGTAGAAGTCTCTTCAGTTTCAGCATCCAGGCAACTGCTTTCTTCAAGCTGTTCCATGTTGAATAGTACTCAATCAGTTTGCTGGTCGGACTCTTTTCTTCCCACACATGTACTGTTTACGATGACGTCTTTTCTCACCTCTGGATCATCTGGAGGGATGGAGCCAAGCTCCTCGGGGACTTTCGGCCATTGTGTTTCTGTTTTCTCCAGGAATTCTGGTCCTTTGCGCCATCTCTTTGAGTTCAGGAAAGTTTCAACATGTAATCCTCTTGAGGCATCATCGGCTGGGTTGTGTTTGGAGTTCAAATACCTCCACTGTTTTGCTTTCGATAGGTCACGGATCATAGCAACCCTATTAGCCACAAAAGTATGGAATCTCTTGGTATCGTCGGATGTATTTTAGCACCGACTGGCTGTCTGTCCGAAAGTTGACTCCTCAAGTTCAATCTGGAGCTCCAACCTTAACATCCTGTCCACTCGCACTGCCAATGTTGCTGCAGCAAGTTCCAGTCTGGGGATCGTCATCTGCTTGAGTGGAGTCACCCTTGATTTCCCAGTATGAATGCGATGTGGACCTTTTCCATAACGTTGTGAACCTAAGGTAGCTTGCCGTGCCATAACCTTGTTCACTTGCATCACCGAAGTGATGCAGCTGTGCGGTCTTGATTTGACCAAAGTTCTCCGGCATCATACACCTGTTGATCTGGAATCTGGAGAGCTGGTCCAGCTCTGAGAGCCATCTCTTCCATGAAATAGAGTGTTCTTCAGGGATGACTTCGTCCCATCCACACTTCAGCTTGCAGAGCACTTGAAGAATTTGCTTTGCCTTTAATACGAATGGGGCGAGGAAACCTAATGGATCATAAATAGAGCTGACAGTTGAGAGAATACCTCTTCTTGTAAGGGGTCTGTTCTTGACAGTGACCTGGAAGTTAAACACATCCCTTTCAATGTTCCATCGGATTCCAAGTGCTCTTTCAACAGGCAGCTTTTCTCTGTCCAGGTCCAGTTCTTTTATCTGCTTGGCTTTGTGTTCATCAGGGATAGAAGCTAGTACAGTGCGGCTGTTGCTGACCCACTTGGTCAATTTGAACCCACCTTGAGAGCACACATCCCTGAGGTTTCTTGTGAGAGCTATGGCTTGTTCTTCTGTGGCCACTGACTTGAGGCAGTCATCAACATAGAAGTTGGACTTGACTGTTTGAATCACCTCTTCATCGTACACCTCACAGTTGTCTTCTGCAGTCTTTCGCAGTGCAAAGTTTGCACAACTTGGAGAGGATATAGCACCGAAAAGATGTACTGTCATTCTGTACTCCTCCAATCTTTTGTTAGTATCACCATCCGGCCACCATAGGAATCGCAGGAAGTCTAAGTCATCTTCATGGACACGTACTTGATGGAACATTCCTTCGATGTCTGCCATCATGGCAATGTGCTCTTGCCGAAATCTTAGCAAGACTCCTATAAGCGTGTTTGCCAGGTCAGGGCCTTGAAGGAGTTCACTGTTAAGAGATGTACCTTTATAGGATGATGAACAGTCAAACACCACTCATATCGTTCCTTTGCGCTTATGGTGAACGCCATGGTGTGGTATGTACCATACCTTGCCTTTCTCTCTGAAGAGCTGTTCTTGTGGTACCTTCTCGGCGTAACTTTTTGTTATCATCTCTTCCATGAAGCCTTTGTACTCTGCAGCGTAACCTTTGTCCTTCTTGAACTTCCTGATAATATTTAGAGCCCGCTGCTTTGCCATGTCACGGTTGTTTGGCAGGACTACATCTTTGTTGCGAAAGGGCAACGGTAAGTAGTAGTGATGGTCTTTGAGGGTTATGGAGCTTGATACTATCTCCATAAACCCACGATCCTCAGCTGACATCTCACTTTTCTCTTCATACTCTCTCTCAGGGGGAAGTCATGGTTGTACTGATTTACAAGAAGAACCCCCAGGTCGGCCATTGAGATACGATTGGCCATCACCGTAGGACGCCCGGATTCTTCTGCCATGGTACAACTGTTGAGAGGACCATTCATCACCCATCCAAAGAGGGTTTTCACTGCATACGGTCCGTTGCCTTGGCTATTTATGATTTGCCAGGGTTCCATTGCCTTTGGAGCATTTACGCCAATCAGAAGTTCGACGTCAGCATCAATCTCCTTCAACTGAACCTCTTTCAGGTATGGCCACCTTTTGAGCTCTTTCTGAGTGGGAATGTTCTCTCTTGTCACTGGGATCTTATGTTGGGTGTAGACCTTTGGTAATGCAAGAAATGTGTCGCCTTCCACCTTGCCAATCTCTAATCCAGATATCTCAAAGCTCTTGGTGGACTCTCCTGCCCCATTGTGCGTAGGCAGAATTTCAGTCGCACTGCCTTTAGCTTGCAACTGCCTCATGAGTCTCTCCGTACAAAATGTTGCTGAGCTACCAGAATCGAGAAACGCATAGGTTAACACAGACTTGCTTCCATTTGCCACCTTTACTTGAACTGGCACAATTGCAAAGTGCACAATCTGTACCGCCCGGTATCTTCACCAGCTTCCAGTGAAACAAGAGCACTGCTGACAGTCTCCTCCCGCTTTACTGCTACACCACTCATATCTGCCTTTTGAGATCTAAATCTCTCTCTTCCTTCAATGTGCAGGATAGTGGGGTGCTTTCTTTGACAGCTCTGACAGGTCATCCTTCTTTACATTCTCTGCTTAAGTGTCCTCTCATCAAACAGCCAAAACAAAGGCCTTTTGATCTCAGAAACTCAACCTTGAATTCATGTGGCTGTGCCTTCACCTGTTGGCAGTCGACCAATAAATGCGCACCCAGCACAAAATATACATGAGATACTGGGAGTATCAGAAGGGTAGGTGCCTGGTCTCTTTACTTTGAATGTTTGTTCTTTTAAAGGTTTTTCAGAGTCACAATCTGCCACTACAGCTACTGTAGTGGCAAAGCTGCTTCCCCTACTCTTGGACTTGAACTGCTGTTTAAAGTCAGCTTCGTTTTGGGTTTTAAAAACCTTTTGTTGTACAGGGGATCTTGAATATCTCCATACAACGGATCCTGCAGTATTTTGGCCTGTTTTTCCATGAACGTTACCAGGTCACTGAACTGGGCCCTCAGGTGACTTCTCTCTAAAATATCACATGCCATAGACCTCCATTTTTCCCTTAGTTTGTAGGGAAGTTTTGACATGATCAGCTTTATGTTGGAGGGAAGATTAAGCTCTTCCATGTTCTGTAGGTCTTGCATAGCGTTACAGCAACCTCTTAGATAGAGTGCATAACCACCCAGTCCCTTTCCATCATCGGGTTTGATGTTTGTCCAGTTCCAAGCCTTTTCCATGTAAGCAGTGGTGACTTTGATTTCATTGCCAAAGTGTTCCTTTAACAACCTCTTAGCTACTGCACTAGCCTCTTCTGGCTTCCATATGCAGACAACTACGGACCAGATCCTTGGGCTGACCAGAGGTGTATTGTTCCAGGTAATAGAGCCTATCCTGGTGACTGCTTGTCTTATCTTCTATACCATGCTCAAATGCACGCATGAATGGCCTAAAGTTTAGAGGATCACCGTCAAACATAGGTATCTCCCTAACAGGGAGTGTGGCTTGTTTGTGCTGTAGTACAAGGAGGTTGTTAAAGGAACACTTTGGCAATGAAATCAAAGTCACCACTGCTTACATGGAAAAGGCTTGGAACTGGACAAACATCAAACCCGATGATGGAAAGGGACTGGGTGGTTATGCACTCTATCTAAGAGGTTGCTGTAACGCTCTGTGAAGCATTTATTTGGGCTGTAATTTCTGAGGCTGGTAACTCTAATAAACTTATCCTCTGCAGCAGAGGAATCTCTGACTCTTCCTTTCCTGTGGTGGTCCTCATGAGAGCCAGTTTCATCATAGCGCTTGATGGTTTTTGCGACTGCACTTGAAGAAACGTTCAAAGTACTTGATTGACTGACTATCATGTCTTAAAGTAATGATGGTCTGTCGTTTCTATTTGCTTATTTGAGCTGTTCATGCCATAATATGTACTTGGTCTTTTACCAAATAGGGCTATCTTCTCTATACCAACCCTACCCTGTTACAACACAACTGATTGGCTCAAACGCATTAAGAAGGAAAGAAATTCCACAAATTAACTTTTAACAAGGCACACCTGTTAATTGAAATGCATTCCAGGTGACTACTTCATGAAGCTGGTTGAGAGAGAATGCCAAGAGTGTGCAAAGCTGTCATCAAGGCAAAGGGTGTCTAATTTGAAGAATCTCAAACGTAAAATATATTTTGATTTGTTTAACACTTTTTTGGCTACTACATTACATTTTAGTCATTTAGCAGACGCTCTTATCCAGAGCGACTAGGGTTAAGTGCCTTGCTTAAGGGCACTTCGACAGATTTTTCACCTAGTCGGCTCAGGGATTAGAACCAGCGACCTTTTGGTTACTGGCACAACCCTCTTACCCACTAAGCTAACTGCCGTACCAACACATGATTCCATATGTGTTATTTCATAATATCTTCAGTATTATTCTACATTGTAGAAAATAGTTTTAAAAAATAAAGAAAAACCCTTGAATGAGTAGGTGTGTCCAAAGTTTTGACTGGTACAGTATATACAAATGTATGTGGACACCCCTTTAAACTAGTGGATTTGGGTATTTCAGCCACACCCGTTGCTGAGAGTTGTATAAAATCGAGCACACAGCCATGCAATCTCCATAGACAAATATTGGCATTAGAATGCCCTTACTGAAGAGCTCAGTGACTTTCAACGTGGCACCGTCATAGGATGCCACCTTTCCAAGAAGTCAGTTCATCAAATTTCTGCCCTTCTAGAGCTGCTCAGGTTTTTTTATTTTTTTTTTAACCTTTATTTAACCAGATAAACCAGTTGAGAACAAGTTCTCATTTACAACTGCAACATGGCCAAGATAAAGCAAAGCAGTGCGATAAAAAAACAACAACACAGAGTTACAAATGGGCTAAACAAAACATAAAGTCAAAAATACAACAGAAAATATATATATAGTGTGTGTGCAAATGTAGCAAGTTATGGAGGTAAGGCAATAAATAGGCCATAGTGTAAAATAATTACAATTTAGTATTAACACTGGAATGATAAATGTGCAAGAGATTATGTGCAAATAGAGATACTGGGGTGCAAATGAGCAAAATAAATAACAATATGGGGATGAGGTAGTTGGGTGGGCTAATTTCAGATGGGCTGTGTACAGGTGCAGTGATCAGTAAGGTGCTCTGACAACTGATGCTTAAATTTAGTGAGGGAGATAAGAGTCTCCAGTTTCAGAGATTTTTGCAGTTCGTTCCAGTCATTGGCAGCAGAGAACTGGAAGGAATGGCGGCCAAAGGAGGTGTTGGCTTTGGGGATGACCAGTGAGATATACCTGCTGGAGCGCATACTACGGGTGGGTGTTGCTATGGTGACCAATGAGCTAAGATAAGGCAGGGATTTGCCTAGCAAAATGTATAGATGACCTGGAGCCAGTGGGTTTGGCGACGAATATGTAGTGAGGACCAGCCAACAAGAGCGTACAGGTCACAGTGGTGGGTAGTACTGTATATGGGGCTTGGTGACAAAACGGATGGCACTGTGATAGACTACATCCAATTTGCTGAGTAGAGTGTTGGAGGCTATTTTGTAAATGACATCGCCGAAGTCAAGGATCGGTAGGATAGTCAGTTTAACGAGGGCATGTTTGGCAGCATGAGTGAAGGAGGCTTTGTTGCCGAAATAGGAAGCCAATTCTAGATTTAACTTTGGATTGGAGATGCTTAATGTGAGTCTGGAAGGATAGCTTTACAGTCTAACCAGACACCTAGGCATTTGTAGTTGTCCACATATTTCTAGGTCAGACCCACCGAGAGTAGTGATTCTAGTCGGGTGGGCGGGTGCCAGCAGCGTTCGATTGAAGAGTATGCATTTAGTTTTACTTGTGTTTAAGAGCAGTTGGAGGCTACGGAAGGAGTGTTGTATGGCATTGAAGCTCGTTTGGAGGTTTGTTAACACAGTGTCCAATGAAGGGCCAGATGTATACAAAATGGTGTCGTCTGCGTAGAGGTGGATCTGAGAGTCACCAGCAGCAAGAGCGACATCATTGATATACACAGAGAAAAGAGTCGGCCCGAGAATTGAACCCAGTGGCACCCCCATAGAAACTGCCATAGGTCCACACAACAGGCCCTCCGATTTGACACATTGAACTCTATCTGAGAAGTAGTTGGTGAACCAGGCGAGGCAGTCATTTGAGAAACCAAGGCTATTTAGTCTGCCAATAAGAATGCGGTGGTTGACAGATTTGAAAGCCTTGGCCAGGTCGATGAAGACGGCTGCACAGTACTGTCTATTATCGATTGCGGTTATAATATCGTTTAGGACCTTGAGCGTGGCTGAGGTGCACCCATGACCAGCTCGAAACCGGATTTGCATAGCGGAGAAGGTACGGTGGGATTCGAAATGGTCGGTGATCTGTTTGTTAACTTGGCTTTCAAAACTTTCGAAAGGCAGGGCAGGATGGATATAGGTCTGTAACAGTTTGGATCTAGAGTGCCACCCCCCTTTGAAGAGGGGGGATGACCGCGGCAGCTATCCAATCTCTGGGCATCTCAGACTTCTACGAAAGAGAGCTTGAACAGGCTAGTAAAAGGGGTTGCGACATTTCGGCTGCTAATTTTAGAAAGAAAGGGTCCAGATTGTCTAGCCCAGATGATTTGTAGGGGTCCAGATTTGCAGCTCTTTCAGAACATCCGCTGTCTGAATTTGTATGAAGAGAGAAGTGGGGGGCATGGGCAAGTTGCTGTAACGATCCCGGCAGTCTGAGTCGGGTCCTGTCTGTGTACTAGTTTTTCTGCTCGTGATCTCCAGTTTCCCGAGGGTTCTGGAACGCTCCCTGCCTGGTTGCCGGGCAACCGTTGCTAGGCGGGAGCTCTCTTGATTTCCGCACCTGCATCCCATCAGCAATCTGCACACCTGGTCCTGATCATCACCCTTCTTAGGCTCTGGCCTAACATCCATTCCCTGCCGGATCGTTAGCCATGAACAGTATGTTTATCAGCGGATCAGTCTTAGAGCTTAGAGCATTAGTTTTGTTGTTTTGCACCTTGTTTGCTTGTTGTATGCTTACCTCCGTTTTGTTCTCCCTGCAGTCACTCGTCCGGAACCTTCACCCAACCTCTGCCTGATGGTGCGGCTGCCGAGCCATCATTGGACCAACTACTGCACCCTCAACAACTCATCCACGCGCCCGCTCTGTTCCCTGGATTATTCAGCAGCACTCGTGGATCAGTTAAATAAACACTCACCTTTGACACCACTTACCTTGTCCTGGTCTGCTTCTGGGTTCTGGCTTAGTAAACCGTGACAGAACGATCCGGCCAGTAATGAACCCAGCGGACCTGGACTCTGTTCGCCATGCCATTACCCATCAGGAGAAGATGTTGGGCCATCATAGCACGGTACTACAGGAGATCGCGTTGTCAGTTCGGGAACCTTTCTACCGGTCTGACGGAGGTCCAGAACCAGCGCAAGTTTCCGGTGGAGGACCCACTACCGGTTTCACCCATCTCGCCTGCCGCTTCTGGAGCTGTGTCCTTCCGTGAGCCCAAGGTTCCGACGCCGGATAAATATGAGGGGGAGCTGGGAAGATGCCGTTCCTTCCTTATGCAGTGTGGATTAGTGTTCGATCTACAGCCCTACTCTTATGCCACAGACAAAGCTAGGATAGCCTTTGTGATTGAGTTGCTGCGTGGTCGAGCGCTGGAGTGGGCTTCAGCCGCGTTTGGGAACGACAGGATCCCTGCATGGCTTCATACCAGGGTTCACGGCCGAGATGAGGAAGCTCTTCGACCATTCCGTCCGAGGAGGGACGCAGCTAGGCGCCTGTTTTCGCTCGCCAAGGAACTCGCAGCGTGGCCGACTTCGTGATCGAGTTCAAGACGTTGGCTGTGGAGAGTGGGTGGAATGAGGAGTCTCTGCAAGCGGCCTTTTACCAGGGTCTGTCGGAGCAGCTCAAGGATGAGTTGATCTCCTATCCGAGCCTAGTGACCTGGACAGCTTGGTAGCCTTGTCTATTCGGGTGGATAATCGAGTCCGAGGCGAAGGAGGGAGAAGCAATGGGTCCCGTCCAACCGATCAGCTTCTCAGGTTCCAGTCGGGTCGGGGATTGGACCAGAATACGTCGATCATCGTCCACCACACAGGATTAGTGAGAGAGGTCCTGTCTCCCAATTCTGAACCCATGCAAGTGGGGCGGCACGGGTTAACCAAGGAGGAGCGCCAACACAGACGTAGGACTAACTGTTGCCTCTACTGTGGTGGTTCGGGACATTACCTCGCCACTGGTTCCCGGCGGTCGTCAAACTGCGCGGCTCGCTAAAGTTGGGAGGACTTTTTAGCGAGCCAGTTTCGACCTCTCAATACCTCTGTCAGACCCCGTTTCCGGCTACCCTTATGAACAGGAATCAGAGCTTAGCGATTAACGCTTTTGCTCGATTCAGGTGCCGATGGAAGCTTTCTTGATGCCGAGTTGGTGGAACAGCTGGGGCTTTCCAAGGAGCAATTGCCGAAGCCATTGAAGCTACCACTCTGGACGGCAGTAGTCTGGCACGTATCACGATGAGGACTGAACCGGTTAAGATGCTGTTGTCGGGAATCATTCTGAGATGATTTCATTCTTCATTCTGCCGTCTTCCCATGTTCCTCTGGTCCTTGGATACCCCTGGCTGAAGGAACACAATCCCACGTTCGATTGGGTGACGGGCAAGGTAACGAGTTGAGCCTTGATTGTCATGCGCCTAACTGTCTCAAGACTGCCTGTCCCCATTCGGTTCCCAGTCAGGTGATTGAGGCTAAACCCCCAGATTTGTCCTGGTTCCCGAGACATATCACGATTTGGGGAAAGTGTTCAGTAAGCAGAAGGCTCTGTCACTCCCCTTCCCACCCCACCATATGATTGTGCCATCAACCTGTTCCCTGGAGCTGTCTACCCCAAAGGAAGGTTATACAGCATCTCCCGACCTGAACAGTGAGGCTTTGGGAGACCTCCATCAAGGAGTCCCCTAGCTGCTGGTCTCGTTCGTCCCTCGTCGTCACCCCCTGGGGCAGGATCTTCTTTGTAGGTAAGAAGGATGGCTCTCTTCGACCGTGTATTGATTATCGGGGGTTCAATGACATCACGGTCAAGAACAAGTATTCCCTGCCCTTGATGAGTTCTGCCTTACTCTTACAGGGTGCTACGGTGTTCACCAAGCTAGACCTACGCAATGCGTATCACATGGTCCCGGATCAGAGAGGGGGACGAGTGGTTGACGGGTTTCAATACACCTGGGTCACTTCGAGTATCAGGTGATGCCGTTTTTGACTGACCAATGCTCCAGCGGTATTCCAGAGTATGGTGAACGAACGTCCTGAGAGATAGGATCGGTCTCTTTGTGTTTGTTTACCTGGATGACATTCTGATCTTCTCGAGAAGGAACCTTCCGACCACGTCCAGCATGTCCGGCAGGTTCTGCAGCGATTGTTGGAGAATCGCCTGTTCGTGAAGGCCGAGAAGTGCGAGTTTCACGCCCACACGACATCCTTTCTGGGTACATCATCTCCAGGGAGAGATTAGGATGGACCAGGAGAAGGTTAGAGCGGTCCTGGAATGGGCCCAGCCCGGTCGGATTGCAGCTCCAGATTTTTGGGGTTTGCGAATTTCTACCGCAGATTCATCCGGGATTACAGCCGTGTGGCCGCTCCGTTAACTGCCTTGACTTCCAGTATCAGGACCTTTAAGTGGAATCCGGAGGTGGATCGAGCGTTTCTGGATTTGAAGAGGCGATTCACCAACGCACCGATTCTCTCTCAACCGGGACACGCCCGTCAGTTCGTCGTTAGTGGACGCGTCTGATGTGGGAGTTGGCGCCATCCTGTCGCAGCGATGCTCCACGGACAGTAAACTCCATCCCTGCGCCTACTACTCTCGTCCGCCCTTTCGCCTGCGGAGAGGAATTACGATGTGGGTAACCGGGAGCTTCTCGCGGTGAAACTTGCCTTGGAGGAGTGGCGCCACTGGTTGGAGGGGCGGAGCAACGTTTATTGTCTGGACTGACCACAAGAATCTTGCTTACGTGCAATCGGCTAGACGTCTCAACTCCCGTCCAGGCCAGGTCGGCGTTGTTTTTCGGACGATTCAATTTTTTCCCCTGACGTTCCGACCTGGATCTAAGAACGGCAAGGCGGACGCCTTGTCCCGGATGTTCTCAAGACGGAAGAGAGTGGGTCCAAGACCGAGACAATTCTTCCCGGAACTGCGTCGTGGGAGCAGTTATGTGGAAGATTGAGGAGGAGGTGATGGCGGCCCTTCCGACGCAGCCCGGTCCCGGTAACGGTCCACCCGGTGGTTGTTTGTGCCTGAGTCAGTTCGTCCTGCTGTCCTCAAATGGTCCCACGCCAGCAAGATGGCTTGTCACCCTGGCGTGGCTCGGACGAATGGCGTTTCTTCGCAGACGTTTTTTGGTGGCCTGCCATGGCCGGGATACTCGGGTTTTGTTGCTTGCCTGTCCAGTGTGTGCGCAGAATAAGAGTACCAATCGGCCCAGCTCTGGACTACTTCACCCCTTCCTATTCCCCGGCGACCATGGTCGCATCTGGCCCTGGACTTTGTCACTGGGTTGCCCGCTTCTGAGGGAACACGGTCGTTCTGACTATCGTGGACAGATTCAGCAAGTTCGCCCACTTTGTGCCAATTGCCAAGCTCTCTGCCTCGGAGACGTCGAGATCCTGGTTAAGGGGAGGTTTCAGGGTCCACCGGTTTGCCCAGTGATATCGTTTCCGACCGTGGCCCTCAGTTTACCCTCTGCTGTCTGGAAGTCCTTCTGTTTGGCCATTGAGCTCACAGTCAGTCTCACATCTGGTTTTCACCCCAATCTAATCCGGTCAGGCGGAGAGAGCCAACCAGAAGATGGAATCCACGCTACGCTGCCTGGTCTCTTCCAACCCCACCTCCTGGGTCTCTCAGTTGCCTTGGGTTGAGTATGCCCACAATAATCTCCTACATCTGCCACTGGGATGTCTCCCTTCCAGTGCCTGTATGGCTAACAACCTCCCTTGTTCCCTTCTCAGGAGAAGGTGCTCTCAGTGCCCTCTGTTCAGGCCCATATTCCATGCTTGCCACCGGACCTGGCATCGGGCCAGAAAGGCACTCCTTAGAGTTTCGACCGGTTCAGCTCCAGGCGAATCGTCGCCGATCCCCGCTCCCACCTATACCATCGGAGATAGGGTCTGGTTGGCACACGGGATCTTCCTTTACGGACTGAGTCTAGGAAGTTGTTGCAGTTCATTGGTCCGTTTGTGGTGGAGAAGGTGATCAATCCGGTGGCAGTTCGACTCCGAACTACCGAGGACGCTCAGAGTCCATCCCACCTTTCTTATGTCTCCTGCCTCAAGCCTGTTTTCCTCAGTCCTCTGTTGCCTCCTCCGCCTCCTCCTCCTCCTCTCCTCGGATGATCGGAGGTGGTCCTGCCTACACGGTGCGACGCATCATGGATTCCAGACGGCGGGGCCGGGGTTTCCAGTATCTCGTGGACTCGGGAGGGTATGGTCCTGGGAGAGTTGGATTCCGCGGCGACAGATCCTAGATGCTGACCTCATTCGTGACTTCTACCGCCTCCATCCTGGCGCTCCGGGGAGTCCGCCCGGTGGGTTCGCCGGAGGGGGGGGTACTGTAACGATCCCGGCAGTCTGAGTCGGGTCCTGTCTGTGTACTAGTTTTTCTGCTCGTGATCTCCCGTTTCCCGAGGGTTTCTGGAACGCTCCTGCCTGGTTGCCGGGCACGCTAGGCGGGAGCTCTCTTGTTTCGGCACCTGCATCCCATCAGCAAATCTGCACACCTGGTCCTGATCATCACCCTTCTTAGGCTCTGGACTAACATCCATTCCCTGCCGGATCGGGAAAGTATAGCCATGAACAGTATGTTTATCAGGGATCAGTCTTAGAGCTTAGAGCATTAGTTTTGTTGTTTTGCACCTTGTTTGCTTGTTGTGTATGCTTACACTCCGTTTTGCTCCCCCTGAAGTCACTGGTCCGGAACCTTCACCCAACCTCTGCCTGATTGGTCGGCGGCTGCCGAGCCATCATTGGACCAACTACTGCACCTCCTCAACAACTCATCCACGCCGCCCGCTCTGTTCCCTGGATTATTCACAGCACTCGTGGATCAGTTAAATAAACACTCACCTTTGACACCACTTACCTTGTCCTGGTCTGCTTCTGGGTTCTGTGGGCTTGTAAACCGTGACA
>NW_025539132.1:0-14720 GCF_020615455.1 Coregonus clupeaformis
GTGGGGAGAACAAGTATTTGATAGACTGCCGATTTTGCAGGTTTTCCTGCTTACAAAGCATGTAGAGGTCTGTAATTTTTATCATAGGTACACTTCAACTGTGAGAGACGGAATCTAAAACAAAAATCCAGAAAATGACATTGTATGATTTTTAAGTAATTAATTTGCATTTTATTGCATGACATAAGTATTTGATACATCAGAAAAGCAGAACTTAATATTTGATACAGAAACCTTTGTTTGCAATTACAGAGATCATACGTTTCCTGTAGGTCTTGACCCGGTTTGCATACACTGCAGCAGGGGTTTGGCCCACTCCTCCATACAGACCTTCTCCAGATCCTTCAGGTTTCGGGGCTGTCACTGGTCATACGGACTTTCAGCTCCCTCTAAAGATTTTCTATTGGGTTCAGGTCTGGAGACTGGCTAGGCCACTCCAGGACCTTGAGATGCTTCTTACGGAGCCACTCCTTAGTTGCCCTGGCTGTGTATTTCGGTCGTTGTCATGCTGGAAGACCCAGCCACGATCTATCTTCAATGCTCTTACTGAGGGAAGGAGGTTGTTGGCCAAGATCTCGCTAATACATGGCCCCATCCATCCTCCCCTCAATAGGGTGCAGTCGTCCTGTCCCCTTTGCAGAAAAGCATCCCCCAAAGAATAATGTTTCCACCTCCATGCTTCACGGTTGGGATGGTGTTCTTGGGTTGTACTCATCCTTCTTCTTCCTCCAAACACGGCGAGTGGAGTTTAGACCAAAAAGCTCTATTTTTGTCCCATCAGACCACAAGACCTTCTCCCATTCCTCCTCTGGATCATCCAGATGGTCATTGGCAAACTTCAGACGGGCCTGGACATACGCGGCTTGAGCAGGGGGGACCTTGCGTGCGCTGCAGGATTTTAATCCATGACGGCGTAGTGTGTTACTAATGGTTTTCTTTGAGACTGTGGTCCCAGCTCTCTTCAGGTCATTGACCAGGTCGCCGTGTAGTTCTGGGCTGATCCCTCACCTTCTTCATGATCATTGATGCCCACGAGGTGAGATCTTGCATGGAGCCCCAGACCGAGGGTGATTGACCGTCATCTTGAACTTCTTCCATTTTCTAATAATTGCGCGCAACAGTTGTTGCCTTCTCACCAAGCTGCTTGCCTATTGTCCTGTAGCCCATCCCAGCCCTGTGCAGGTCTACAATTTTATCCCTGATGTCCTTACACAGCTCTCTGGTCTTGGCCATTGTGGAGAGGTTGGAGTCTGTTTGATTGAGTGTGTGGACAGGTGTCTTTTATACAGGTAACGAGTTCAAACAGGTGCAGTTAATACAGGTAATGAGTGGAGAACAGACGGCTTCTTAAAGAAAAACGAACAGGTCTGTGAGAGCCGAATTCTTACTGGTTGGTAGGTGATCAATACTTATGTCATGCAATAAAATGCAAAATTAATTACTTAAAAATCATACAATGTGATTTTCTGGATTTTTGTTTTAGATTCCGTCTCTCACGGTTGATGTGTACCTATGATAAAAATTACAGACCTCTACATGCTTTGTAAGTTGGAAAACCTGCAAAGTCGGCAGTGTATCAAATACTTGTTCTCCCCACTGTATGAATACATATATATTCATATCCTTAAAAAAAAAATATTTTCCTTTATTACTTTCCAACCCCACCACCCCTCCCCTAATTGGAGTAAACTAGTGAACAACAACGCTTAGTTCTCTACTTCCAGGTTATACATACTATATACATTTTATGGACACAGTCAATTCTACAATAATTCTAGATGTTTTTACTCCTGAACTTCCTCTACCCTCAACCTCTCCGAACATTTTCATGATGTCCATCCGGCTTGCCTCTACATGCCATGTCCCCCAAACTGTGCTCTTTTTCACAAAAGTTCTCAACCTATATACTTATTATGGACACAGTATGTTGTACATTAGTTATTTTGTTGTTATTAGTTGTTATTAGTCCCAACCTTCAGCTCCATTCAACCCCTCCCATCTATCTCTTAACACCATCCATATTGGATTTTTGCTTGCCATATATTGCTGAACTGTACTGTGATGTTTTACAAAAGTCCTGAACCCTTCTATTCTCATTGTTTCTACAGATTGTAAATTGAAAATAAACATTTTTGCTAAAAGTATTATTATATTATTGATCGATTGACTATGGCTTTTCAGATCACCTAGTATCTGCAGGGTTAGCTCCAGGTAAATATTGCAATCCTTCAGCCATTATTGGTCCTGTGACCAAAAACAAGCTACAAATGGACAGTACCAAAATAAATGATCTAATGATTCTGTCTCTTCGCAACAAAATCTGTAGAGCTGGGAAGATTGTTTCCCCCATATAAATAACATTATATTGGTTGCAAGAATTTTGCATAATAATTTACATTGAAAAATTCTAAGTTTTGAATCCGGCGTCGTTTTGCGTATCAGTTCATAAACTATTTGCCATGGAATCGGTACGACAAAAATCTCTGCCCAACTATTTCGCAATCTATATGGGACATCAGTCAATCCTTTGGTCCTTAAATTAAACTGGTATACTTTTTTATTTGTCACAATTTCTTAAACCAATTATGGTCTTTAATGCAGGGCCGACAGACAAGTTCCTTACTTTTTCCCCCTACCACTTTCCTCTTTCATTTTTGCGGTAATGCTGCAATTATTTGGTTGTAATTTTGGGTAGAGCAGATATTTCCATATGTTTTGTTAGCTGCATGTGCGACATAACTCCACCAGTTCTACCTATGATATAATTTACGAAGATTATACCTTTTTAAAACATTTTTTCAAAAAATTATGTTTTTTAAAAATCAATTAGTATATTTCAGTTTAACCACAATATTTGTTGCATTATTTGTTCTGTAGTTTCTGGAGGATTCAATTGAAATTGCAACCAACTTTCTATGGCTTGTTTTAGAAATAGTGATATTTGGGAGATTATTCCCTTTTTAAATAACTGAAAGGGAGAGGTTGTAATCTGAATAAAGGGAAATAGGTCATTCTTGAACATGGGGTGAGACATTCTTACTAATTTGCTAGAGAACCAGTTCGGATTTAAGTATAACTTTTGTATGACCGAAGCTTTTAGTGATAGGTCTAATGCTTTAATATTTAATAATTTCTGTCCTCCGAATTCATATTCATTATATAAATAGGCCCGTTTAATTTTGTCTGGCTTGCCGTTCCAAATAAAATGGAATCTTTTTTTCTCATATAATTTAAAAACGGTTTGCTAGGCATAGGCAAGACCATAAGCAAATAGGTAAACTGGGATAATACTAAAGAGTTAATCAGGGTGATTTTTTCACAAATAGACAGGTATTTACCTTTCCATGGTAGCAAGATCTTATCTATTTTTGCTAACTTTCTATTAAAATGTATTAGAGTGAGATCATTTATTTCTTTTGGGATATGTATTCCGAGTATATCCACATCACCATCAGACCATTTTATTGGTAAACTACATGGTAATGTAAAAATTATATTTTTTAGTGATCCAATACATAATATAGTATATTTATCATAATTTGGTTGTAATCCAGAGAGGTTATAACATGTATCTAGATCATCTATGAGGCTGTGGAGGGATTCAAGTTGTGGATTTAAAAGAAAACATGAATCATCAGCGTACAATAACACCTTTGTTTTTAAGCCCTGTATTTCTAATCCCTTGATATTATTAAATACTAATAAATAGATATGCCGATAGTGGACAACCTTGTTTTACTCCTCTTGACAGTTTAAAACTTTCTGAGAAATAGCCATTATTTACTATTTTACACATATGGTTACTATACATGATTTTAACCCATTTTATAAGAGATTATTTTAACCCATTTTATAAGAGATTCTCCAAAATTGAAATGCTCCAGGCATTTATATATAAACTCCAGTCGTACTTTATCAAAAGCCTTTTCAAAGTCAGCTATGAATAGCAGGCCTGGTTTCCCAGATTTTTCATAGTGTCCTATCGTTTCTAGTACTTGCCTTATATTATCTCCAATGTATCGTCCATGTAAAAAACCTGTCTGATTTGAATGTAACGATCCCGGCAGTCTGAGTCGGGTCCTGTCTGGTGACTGGTGTTTCCTGTTCGTAGTCTCCAGTTTCCCGAGGGTTCGGGGAACGCTCCGGGGAGCTCTCTTGTTTTCGCACCTGCATCCCGTCAGCAATCTGCACACCTGGTCCTCATCATCACCCTTTAGGCTCTGGCCAAACATCCAGTTCCTGCCGGATCGTTAGCCATGAACAGTAGGTGTTCTGTGTATCAGCTTAGAGTTTTCTAGCGTGAGTTTTGTTATTTTGTACTTTGTTGAGTTTTTGTGTTCTTACCTCCGTTTTTGTTCCACCTGCAGTCACACGTCCGGGAACCTTCACCCCACCTCTGCCTGATGGTCGGCGGCTGCCGAGCCATCACTGGACCCAGTACTGCACCCCCAACTACTCAACCACGCCGCCCGCTCTGTCCCTGGATTATTCTGCACCTTTTGTCGTATCTAATAAACCCTCACCTTCGTTCAACTCTCCTTGTCCTGGTCTGCTTTTGGGTTCTGGCTGAGGGCAAACTGTGACAGAACGATCCGCCAAATATGAACCCAGCGGACCTGGACTCTGTTCGCCATGCCATTACCCAGCAGGAGAAGATGTTGGGCCATCATAGCATGGTACTACAGGAGATCGCGTTGTCAGTTCGAACCTTTCTACCGCCTGACGGAGGTCCAGAACCAACGCCAGTGTCCGGTGGAGGACTCACTACGGTTTCACCCATTCGCCTGCCGCTTCTGAAGTTGTGTCCCTCCGTGAGCCCAAGGTTCCGACGCCGGAGAAATATGAGAGGGGGAGCTGGGAAGATGGTTCCTTCCTTATGCAGTGTGGATTAGTGTTCGATCTACAGCCCTACTCTTATGCCACTGACAAGGCTAGGATAGCCTTTTTGATTGAGTTGCTGCGTGGTCGAGCGCTGGAGTGGGCTTCAGCCGTTTGGGAACGACAGGATCCCTGCATGGCTTCATACCAGGGGTTCCACGGCCGAGATGAGGAAACTCTTCGACCATTCCGTCCGAGGGAGGGGACGCAGCTAGGCGTCTGTTTTCTCTCTTCACCAAGGAACTCGCAGCGTGGCCGACTTCGTGATCGAGTTCAAGACGTTGGCTGTGGAGAGTGGGTGGAACGAGGAGTCTTTGCAAGCGGCCTTTTACCAGGGCCTGTCGGAGCAGCTCAAGGATGAGTTGATCTCTATCCGGAGCCTAGTGACCTGGACAGCTTGGTAGCCTTGTCTATTCGGGTGGATAATCGAGTCCGAGGAGCGAAGGAGGGAGAAGCAATGGGTCCGTCCAATCGATCAGCTTCTCAGTTCCCAGTCGGGTCGGTGGTGGACCAGAACACGTCGATCATTCTCCACCACTAAGGATTAGTGGAGAGGACCTCTCTCCCGATTCTGAACCCATGCAAGTGGGGGCACGGGTTAACCAAGGAGGAGCGTCAACATAGACGTAAGACCAACTGCTGCCTCTACTGTGGTCGCTCGGGACATTACATCTCCACTTGTTCCCGGCGGTCGCAAACTGCCCGGCTCGCTAAAGTTGGGAGGACTTTTAGCGAGCCAGTTTCAACCTCTCAGTACACTCTGTCAGACCCCGCTTCCCGGCTACCCTTGTGAACAGGAATCAGAGCTTAGCGCTTACGCTTTTATCGATTCAGGTGCCGATGAAGCTTTCTTGATGCCGAGTTGGTGGAACAGCTGGGGCTTTCAAGGAGCAATTGCCGAAGCCATTGAAGCGACCACTCTGAACGGCAGTAGTCTGGCACGTATCCACGATGAGGACTGAACCGGTTAAGATGCGGTTGTCGGGGAATCATTCTGAGATGATTTCATTTTTCATTCTGCCGTCTTCCCATGTTCCTCTGGTCCTTGGATACCCCTGGCTGAAGGAACACAATCCCACGTTCGATTGGGTGACGGGCAAGGTAACAGTTGGAGCCTTGATTGTCATGCTAACTGTCTCAAGACTGCCTGCCCCCATTCGGTTCCCAGTCAGGTGATTGAGGGCTAAACCCCCAGATTTGTCCCCTGGTTCCCGAGACATATCACGATTTGGGGAAAGTTTTCAGTAAGCAGAAGGCTCTGTCACTTCCTCCCCACCGACCATATGATTGTGCCATCAACCTGGTTCCTGGAGCTGTCTACCCCAAAGGGAAGGTTATACAGTATCTCCCGACCTGAACGTGAGGCGTTGGAGACCTACATCAAGGAGTCCCTAGCTGCTGGTCTCGTTCGTCCCTCGTCATCACCCTGGGGGCAGGATTCTTCTTTGTGGGAAAGAAGGATGGCTCTCTTCGACCGTGTATTGATTATCGGGGTTGAATGACATCACGGTCAAGAACAAGTATCCCCCTGCCCTTGATGAGTTCTGCCTTCGACTCTTACAGGGTGCCACAGTGTTCACCAAGCTAGACCTACGCAATGCGTATCACCTGGTCCGATCAGAGAGGGGGACGAGTGGTTGACGGGTTTCAATACACCGATGGGTCACTTCGAGTATCAGGTGATGCCGTTTGGACTGACCAATGCTCCAGCGGTATTCCAGAGTATGGTGAAACGACGTCCTGAGAGATATGATCGGTCTCTTCGTGTTTGTTTACCTGGATGACATTCTGATCTTCTCGAGAGGAACCTTCCGACCCGTCCAGCATGTCCCGGCAGGTTCTGCAGCGATTGTTGGAGAATCGCCTGTTCGTGAAGGCCGAGAAGTGCGAGTTTCACGCCCACACTACATCCTTTCTCGGGTACATCATCTCCAGGGGGTGAGATTAGGATGGATCAAGAGAAGGTTAGAGCGGTTCTGGAATGGGTCCAGCCCGGTACGAGATTGCAACTCCAGAGATTTTTTGGGGTTTGCAATTTCTACCGCAGATTCATCCGGGGATTACAGCCGTGTGGCCGCTCCATTACTGCCTTGACTTCCAGTATCAGGACCTTCAAGTGGAATCCGGAGGCGGATCGGCGTTTCTGGATTTGAAGAGGCGATTCACCACGCACCGATTCTCTCTCAACCGGACACGGCCCGTCAGTTCGTCGTTGAAGTGGACGCGTCTGATGTGGGAGTTGGCGCTATCCTGTCGCAGCGATGCTCCACGGACAGTAAACTCCATCCCTGCGCCTACTACTCTCGTAGCCTTTCGCCTGCAGAGAGGAATTGACGATGTGGGTAACCGGGAGCTTCTCGCGGTGAAACTTGCCTTGGAGGGTGGCGCCACTGGTTGGAGGGGCGGAGCAACCGTTTATTGTCTGGACTGACCACAAGAATCTTGCTTACGTGCAATCGCTAAACGTCTCAACTCCCGTCCAGGCCAGGTGGTATTGTTTTTCGGACGATTCAAGTTTGCCCTGACGTTCCGACCTGGATCTAAGAACGGCAAGGCGGACGCCTTGTCCCGGATGTTCTCCAAGACGGAGGAGAGTGGGTCCAAGACCGAGACTATTCTCCCCGGAACTGCGTCATGGGAGCAGTGATGTGGAAGATTGAGGAGGAGGTGCTGGCGGCCCTTCGGACTCAGCCCGGTCCCGGTAACGGTCCACCCGGTCGGTTGTTTGTGCCTGAGTCGGTTCGTCTGCTGTCCTCAAATGGTCCCACGCCAGCAAGATGGCTTGTCACCCCCGGCGTGGCTCGGACTATGGCGTTTCTTCGCAGAGCGTTTTTGGTGGCCTGCCATGGCCGAGGATACTGGGGTTTTGTTGCTGCCTGTCCAGTGTGTGCGCAGAATAAGAGTACCAATCGGCCCAGCTCTGGACTACTTCACCCCCTTCCTATTCCCCGGCGTCCATGGTCGCATCTGGCCCTGGACTTCGTCACGGGGTTGCCCGCCTGAGGGGAACACGGTCGTTCTGACTATCGTGGACAGATTCAGCAAGTTCGCCCACTTTGTGCCTATTGCCAAGCTTCCCTCTGCCTCGGAGACGTCCGAGATCCTGGTTAGGGAGGTTTTCAGGGTCCACCGGTTTGCCCAGTGATATCGTTTCCGACCGTGGCCCTCAGTTTACCTCTGCTGTCTGGAAGTCCTTCTGTTTGGCCATTGGAGCTACAGTCAGTCTCACATCTGGTTTTCACCCAATCCAATGGTCAGGCGGAGAGAGCCAACCAGAAGATGGAATCACGCTACGCTGTCTGGTCTCTTCCAACCCCACCTCCTGGGCCTCTCAGTTGCCTTGGGTTGAGTATGCCCACAATACTCTCCCTACATCTGCCACTGGGATGTCTCCCTTCCAGTGCCTGTATGGCTACCAACCTCCCTGTTCCCTTCTCAGGAGAAGGAGCTATCAGGGTGCCTTCTGTTCAGGCTCATATTCGTCGTTGCCACCGGACCTGGCATCGGGCCAGAAAGGCACTCCTTAGAGGTTCGGATCGGTATCAGCTCCAGGCGAATCGTCGCCGGATCCCGCTCCCACCTATACCATCGGAGATAGGGTTTGGTTGGCCACACGGGATCTTCCGTTACGGACTGAGTCTAGGAAGTTGTTACCGAAGTTCATTGGTCCGTTTGTGGTGGAGAAGGTGATCAATCCGGTGGCAGTTCGACTCAAACTACCGAGGGACGCTCAGAGTCCATCCCACCTTTCATGTCTCCTGCCTCAAGCCTGTCTTCCTCAGTCCTCTGTGCCTCCTCCGCCTCCTCCTCCTCCTCCTCGGATGATCGGAGGTGGTCCTGCCTACACGGTGCGTCGCATCATGGATTCCAGACAAGCGGGGCCGGGGTTTCCAGTATCTCGTGGACTGGGAGGGGTATGGTCCTGAAGAGAGGAGTTGGATTCCCGGCGACAGGTCCTAGATGCTGACCTCATCAGGGATTTCTACCGCCTCCATCCTGGCGCTCCGGGAGGTCCGCCCGGTGGCGTTCGTCGGAGGGGGGGGTACTGTAACGATCCCGGCAGTCTGAGTCGGGTCCTGTCTGGTGACTGGTGTTTCCTGTTCGTAGTCTCCAGTTTCCCGAGGTTCGGGAACGCTCCGGGGAGCTCTCTTGTTTTCCGCACCTGCATCCCGTCAGCAATCTGCACACCTGGTCCTCATCATCACCCTTTTTAGGCTCTGGCCAAACATCCAGTTCCTGCCGGATCGTTAGCCATGAACAAGGTGTTCTGTGTATCAGCTTAGAGTTTTCTAGCGTGAGTTTTGTTATTTTGTACTTTGTTGAGTTTTTGTGTTCTTACCTCCGTTTTTGTTCCACCTGCAGTCACACGTCCGGAACCTTCACCCCACCTCTGCCTGATGGTGGCGGCTGCCGAGCCATCACTGGACCCAGTACTGCACCCCCAACTACTCAACCCACGCCGCCCGCTCTGTCCCTGGATTATTCTGCACCTTTTGTCGTATCTAATAAACCCTCACCTTCGTTCAACTCTCCTTGTCCTGGTCTGCTTTTGGGTTCTGGCTGAGGGAACTGTGACATTGAATGAATAATGTCCGACAATACCTTTTTAATTCTATGCGCTATACATTTTGCTAGAATTTTTGCATCACAACACTGAAGTGTAAGGGGCCTCCAATTTTGTTAATGGACAGGATCTTTCTATTTCCCACCTGTTTCAGCAATAATGAAATCAGACCTTCTTCTTGAGTGTCTGATAATCTACCATTTACATAGGAGTGGTTAAAACATGCTAATAATGGTCCTCTGAGTATATAAAAAAAGGTGTGGTATACCTCAACTGGTATGCCATCCAACCCTGGAGTTTTCCCGGACTTAAAGTCTTTAATTGCATCCAGAAGTTCCTCCTCTGTAATTTCACCTTCACATGATTCTTTCTGTATGGCTGTTAATTTTACATTATCAATAGAAAAAAATTACAAAAAATTAGCTTCAGTTAGAGGAGATGGAGGTGACTGAAACGAAAACATATGCTTAAAGTACTTTGCTTCCTCCTTCAAAATATAATTTGGTGAATCATTACATTTTAGTCATTTAGCAGACGCTCTTATCCAGAGCGACTTACAGGAGCAATTAGGGTTAAGTGCCTTGCTCAAGGGCACAGACAGATTATTCACCTAGTCGGCTCTGGGATTAGAACCAGTGACCTTTCGGTTACTGGCACTACGCTCTTAACCACTAAGCTACCTGCCACCATCATCACCATCGTCATTTGTAAACAGTTTCAGTAAATTATTTTTGGTAGCATTTCTATGTTGAAGATAAAAACATTATTTGGTGCATTTTTCCCCATATTCCATCCAGTTTGCTTTATTTTTATAATATATTACACTTGATCTTTCTTAAAGTTTTTTTTTTTTCGAGATGAGTACTGAATTGCATGGCCTCCAAAGGCACATTTAAAAGTGTCCCATACAATAAGGGGATTTGCTGTACCTATGTTTTAATGGAAAAATTCAGTTATAAATTCCTCTGTCCTAGTTAAAAACAAGTTATCATCTAATAGGCTTTGATAAAATTTACAATATCCTCGCCCATGTGGAAATTCAGTAAGAGTAATGTATATGCCAATTATATGCTGGTCAGACCGCATTCTTTCCCCTATCATCACTTTTTACACTTTTGGTACCAACGAGAATGACATAAGAAAGAAGTCAATTTGTAAGTCGCTCTGGATAAGAGCGTCTGCTAAATGACTTAAATGTAAATGTAAATGTCAAAAGACAACTAGCTTGATTGAGTCTCCGCCATGTATATCTCACTAGGTCACGATATTTAAGCCTCCATATATCCACTAGTTCTAATGTATCCATGACATTCATGATTTCCTTAAGAGCATGAGGGTGATAGTTTGTAGTGTGATTTCCTTTACGGTCCATTGAGCTATTTAAAACAGCATTATAATCTCCTACCATAATAATAGAGTCTTGTATTGCTTGCAGGGTTGATCAATTATTATATATATTTTCAAAGAAGTGTGGATCATCATTATTTGGTCCATAAAGGTTAATGAGCCATATCTGTTTATGGTCCAATAACATATTTAAAATCATCCACCTACCTTGCGGATCTGTTTGGACAATTTGCACATTCGGATCAAAATTACTTTTAATTAATATCATCACCCCTTTTGAGTTTCTTTGCCCATGGGAGAAGTACATTCTCACCTCAATTTGCTTTATATATAGCTATTAAAAAATATTTATCTATTCAAATATCTTGCATATCTTAATTTCCATCATTATCAATTAATATGCGTAATTATGTCAGCAGTTCATACGAAGGATTTTTACCTATAACCAGGATTGCCATTGCATTACATTACATTTTTGTCAAGCAATTATTATTTTAGCAAACAATTATTGTGGTTCTTCCAATATTCTCCCTAACATCCTTACCCCCTTACAACAGATGTGGGATACATACACACACACACACACACACACACACACACACACACACACACACACACACACACACACACACACACACACACACACACACACACACACACACGCACACACACACACACAACCCCTTTCCTCCACAATCAACCATAAACTCAGATGCTCAATGGTTGTTACATCTCAGAGCCCAACTCAAGAGAGGACCTGATTTACGAATGCATATACAGTTATAGCTGTTTGAGAAAGCATGCATGATTGAGAAAAGATTGACACAAATTTGAGATTTGATTAACCAATGTCAAGTCCTAGGTGATGGAGAAACACACACACTCTGGTCCCCCGTTGTAACCATTTTCCCAAGCATCTCTGTGCAGTCAGACCTTTGATTATTTTGTGCCAACAGGGCCTTCAATAATATGCCCCCTCTCTGATTGTCCGAGTGTGACCCCCTCCCCATGGGTTACTACAGCCAGTGTTGCCAGCACTGCCACTACCTGGGTGGGGGAACCCCACCGGAATCCCCACCGGCTAGGTACAAGGTCGTCAAGGTTCTCATTAGCAGCTTTGAGAATTTCATGTATATTATGCTCTCCTATCAGGGTCTCTGGCTTTGTAGGACCAACCCTACCAGGCAGGCTCAGAATCTTGAGGGGGCGGTGCTGCTCTAGTAGGTCTCTGACCATTTATCTTTCTGTTCTGGCTGCATATAGGCAACTTACAGCAGGGCCATAAAACAAATGGGGACGTCTCTTTGGTGTATGGGTTGCTCAGGTGGATGTCTAGGGTATAGGGTTGGGGACCGTTCCATCATGATAGGACAATAAAAAATAAATTAGATGTATACTTTATTTTAAAATGCACATCCCTCATCTGCACAAAATTGAAAACTCTCTCTCATGACTCCTGCTCACATACACACATTGGTTCTGGGATATGCAACCATTTCCTTTCTCACTCAACGCCACACTTTTCCAAACACAAAAACGCACACCACACCTTCCATCACAATTCATCCACACATACCCACATACTGTGCCTTCTATGTCTTCTGTTTGCTATGTTTTTATCTCCACTATGTTGATTGAGTAATTTTGTGTTGTAATTAGTTATACATGAAGATGTATTATTTTGCTAGTTATCCTTTCTTCTAATGCCGTCTTATCCCTTTATAAAATGCTATAAATACTATAAATGTGTTTTATTATTACGATCCCTACCATGGCTGGTATTGGGTGTTCCATTATTCGACTCCTCTATTCGAACTTTCAGAATAGCCATGGAGTAGTCTTTGTGTCGCAGAACATTTGGTTGTCAATATACAGTTTATCAACTCCCTTTTAATCTATTTTCCTTGAAGATTGGGTACAGAACTTTGCGCCGTTCTGCAATCTCCCTCGGGAACTGATCATTCATGCCTATTTTGGTGCCAGCAAGTCTTTTACCTTTTAACCATTATTTTATCCTTAAAGGAAGCAAATTTGGCAACGATTCGACGCTCATATCTCTGTCCTCTTTGTCCGAAACGGTGTACACGTTCGAGTTGGATTTTATCGAGTTGGATTTTATCGACAGCATCGAGTGGGATTTGAAGCGCTGTAAGAAAGAAGTCCTTCACTATTTTCTCGGTATCCTCTCCGTATGTACAACATTTTCTCTCATAGATCTAGTCTGTATGTCTAGTAAGGCTTCTCTCAGAAAGTTGTTCTCCTTTTTAAGTTCATTAACATCCGTTTCTATCTTAGTGATTGTCCCTTTTAACTTGTTTGTACAGTGGGGAAAAAATGTATTTAGTCAGCCACCAATTGTGCAAGTTCTCCCACTTAAAAAGATGAGAGAGGCCTGTAATTTTCATCATAGGTACACGTCAACTATGACAGACAAAATGAGAAAAAAAATCCAGAAAATCACATTGTAGGATTTTTTTAATTAATTAATTTGCAAATTATGGTGGGAAAATAACTATTTGGTCAATAAAAAAGTTTCAATACTTTGTTATATTCCCTCTGTTATGCACAGGTCAAACGTTTTTCTGTGAAAAAAGTCTTCACAAAGGTTTTCCCACACTGTTGCTGGTATTTTTGGCCCATTGTTCCATGCAGATCTCCTCCTAGAGCAGTGATGTTTGGAGGGCTGTCGCTGGGCAACACGGACTTTCAACTCCCTCCAAAGATTTTCTATGGGGTTGGGAGTCTGGAGACTGGCTAGGCCACTCCAGGACCTTGAAATGCTTCTTACAAAGCCACTCCTTAGATTGCCCGAGGCGATTGTGTTTGGGATCATTGTCATGCTAAAGGGACCAGCCATGTTTCATCATTGTGCCCTTGCTGATGGAAGGAGGTTTTCACTCAAAAATCTCTGAGATACATGGCCCCATTCATTCTTTACTTTTACACGGATCTGGTCGTCCTGGTCCCTTTGCAGAAAAAACAGCCCCAAAGCATGATGTTTCTACCCCCATGCTTCACAAGTAGGTGTGAGTGTTCTTTTGGATACATCTCAGCATTCTTTGTCCTCCAAACCACGGCGAGTTGAGGTTTTACCAAAAAAGTTCTATTTTGGTTTTCATCTGACCATATCACATTCTCCCAATCCTCTTCTGGATCATCCAAATGCACTCTATGTAAACAGACGGGCCTGGACATGTACTGGCTTCAGCAGAGGACACGTCCTGGCACTGCAGGATTCGCAGGTCCCTGGTAGGCGTGGTGTGTTACTGATGGTAGGCTTGTTACTTTGGTTTCCCAGCTCTCTGCAAGGAGTCATTTCACTAGGTCCCCGTGTGGTTCTGGGATTTTTTGCTCCGGTTCTTGTGATCATTTTGACCCCCACGGGGGTGAGATCTTCGTGAGCCCCAGATCGAGGGAGATTATCCAGTGGTCTTGCATGTCCCACCTATAGTTGATCCCACAGTTGATTTCTCAAGCTGCTTTCCTCAGATTCAGTCTGCCACCAGCCTGGTGCAGGTCTACTCATTTTGTTTCTGGTGTCCTTTGACAGCTCTTTGGTCTTGGCTCTGTAGTGGAGTTTGGCGTGTGACTGTTTGAGGTTGTGGACCCTGGTGTCTTTTATACTGATAGCAAGTTCAAACAGGTGCCATTAATACAGGTCGTAGGACAGAGAACTCTTAAAGAAGAAGTTACAGGTCTGTGAGCCAGAAATCTTAGCTTGTTTGTAGGTGACCAAATACTTATTTTCCACCATAATTTGCAAATAAATTCATAAAAAAATCCTACAATGTGATTTCTGGATTTTTTTCACTCATTTCTATCTGTCATAGTTGGCCAGTGTACCTATAATAAAAAATTACAACCTCTCTCATCCAGTTTTAAAGTGGGAGGCACATGGTGGTCGGCTGACTAAATACTTTTTTTCCCCCAC
>NW_025539133.1:0-14694 GCF_020615455.1 Coregonus clupeaformis
GGGCTCACTGGAAACACCACACGAGGGCAGACAGAGAACTGAGCTATTGTTATAAGTTATTCTTTAAATACTCTGACAGAGATAGTCTCTGCCCTCTGCTGGGCCTGTCAGGAATAGAGGCTGGGTGTGGTTTAAACTACCCAACCTATCGTAACCAGCTGTCCCAGACCCTTGGCGCTTCACTGCTGCCGGCATTAGTTGTTATCTTTAAACTTGTCTGAGTAGCAACCTCAGACATAGACTGTTCTTCTTCATTGTAGCAGTACATACATGTCCTGAGCAAAGTTTAACAAAGAGGCAGTGTGTGTGTGTGTGAGTCATGTCTGTTCCAGACCTACCCCCTAACAGTTCCTCACATTAATCACAGCTTGTTATGTTAAACAATCTATATCAGTACAGCACAAACTCTATTATGTTTAATCATTAATGTATTCTTTCTAAGCTAGGCATCACATCTAGTTGTAAGAGAATAGATCCTCACAATCCTCTCTTTTCACAACTACTATGGGAACATTAAAAATAAGAAATTTCAGGAAATTTAGGATTCTCCTTTTGACACCCACTAGGGTGTACTAATTAAAATACAATACAAACAAAAATAATACACTTTTATTAATAGGCAACATGATAATAAAAAGTCTCAGATTCACAATAATAGCCACCTAGAAACTTCAAACTCTTCACATAAGAAAGAAAGATTACAAGAAGCAAAATGATTTATAACATAAACACAAACAGAATTGATTCCCCCTTTAGACACCCACTAGGGTGTCACTCCACCACACCTCACCAATAGCAAACCAAGGTATCCTCTGTCAACCCTAGCCTCCTCCGAAAAGTTAGACTCAGTGTCTGCATCTCCTTCTTGAGCCTCCAGCAAAGGTATCATACAGCAGCATGCACGATATCTGTAACAGACTTTCTCAGACAAGGAATTAACAGGCAGCACAGCACACAATATTAGAAACACAACTACTAGGGTTAGAAATCCAGTAACCACCAGTGCAGCATACTTACCAAACACCCCCAACCAGGAGAACAGTTGTTTTCCAGCCATGCCTCTTTCATTTCAGCTGATAGTTTATCTAAACCAACTAGGGCTTTAGAGATACCTCTGCTGTGGGGATGGTATTGTTAGGGATAAAACGTGACAACAATGGCTTACTATCTTATGGACACCACCCCTTTCTGCCTGATCTAGAGCCAACTCTTTTTTAATAATACAAGAGTGGGAGATGGGTGATAACGTTAAGATTTTGTGTTGCATCCCTAGTCTAACAATAAATCGTTGTTGGGTGTAACAGACATAATTAATCAATCCACAACTTGTTTGTCACCCACCAAAAGAACGTAATAAACCCTTCTAATTGTTTATAATATACCCCCTTGGTATCCTAATCGCATCCATCTAAATGGGTATTCTCCTTCTTGCTAAAACTCCCCCCTACATCTGTTTAATCCTTGGTTCCTGGTGACTAATTCTAACTAGCTGAACTAGCAGGAACCAGGGCGCACGTGAGCCCAGCTTTCACCCTGGAATTCTTTTGCCCATACTTGCCTTTACTGCACACGCCACCACACATCGGTTAGGGCTGTAAGTGTTTAGAATTCTTCTCCTCAGCTTCCAAAACTTAAGTTGTCACATTACTTACATCTCCAACTGATAATTGGTGATGTGTTTCTCTTTACCCCTATCTGATGTTAGTCCTCGGTTCATATCCCCATCCCCAAGTGTGCTTTTTAACACTTGAGTCTAGGAACAATCCACCGTGAACATTAAATATTATGGGATTTTATAACTGTTGCTTATTGACATGTAACCTACCCATTGGCTATACGCCCCTAACCCTTATTCTGAATCTGGACAGTCTGCCCTTCTCTCTGACTCCCATTTTAGAAGCCACTGGTCCTGACTGCTGTATGTCGGGTCGCTTTTTTACACAATGGTAAGGTATAAACGGTGGTGGATCTTGACATATCAAGACCATTGTCGTAGAGATCATGATGCAACCCAAGGGGTCATATACCAAAAAAAAACCCTCTCCTGTCCCAGTCTTTCTGCTTGGTACTACTCTACACTAACACCCTGAGAACACACTACAGGTGATGATAGGTCGGGGTAGGAGATCTTCGCACAGAGGTGATCTGACCCTTCATTGGTCCAGTTCTCTCTAACTCTGCAAGTGTTCAGTGGTGCTTGCATGTGTTCTTCTTTCTTGCAGGGTAACGTGTGGACCCAGGTTGCTCTTTCTGCTATTTAATGGCAAAGGCAGTGACTAATATAACTCTGATAGGGCCCCTCCCAACAGGCCTGCTTGCAGTTTTTTATTGATATAACAGTCACCTGGGTTAGAGTGGGTACCTTTCTCCTTTAGTCCCTTTGACACTGTACGGGTGTGGTTAATAAACTATCTTCAAGCACGTGTTCAGCTTCAATTTCTATTTCTGACTGCATTCTCTTTCAGTATCTAAATATATATATATATATATATATATATATATATAAAAAGTATTTTGTCCTCTTCCTTCGTATAATATATATTTATTATTTAATCTACATCTACTATCATATTGACACATGTGTTGCCCATGTGTCAAATATTACCACCTATAAATAATCACTTAGGTAATATTGGTAATTTATCATCAATTGCCATCCCTTATTTTTTTATTTTCTTTAGACTGTCCTTTGCTTCTTTATTGCTCCTCCCACTTCCTTTGTCTTTTATGGCGCAAGTAAATTTGACTTTCATTCAGTTCAGAATCAATAGTAATCCAATCAATCAATCCTTTATCTTGTAAAAACACTCATGTTTAGTTCAAACCTGCTTCTACCCCGGCTCTCCCGGCTTGACTCTGAAGACTGATGGTTGGACATGACAGGTCATACTTAAATTTTAAACCTAACACAAACCCCCTAAATTTAATATAACAACCCTTTATAACTATATACTAGGGGTGTTTTTTTATTTGAAAAACCCAATTTGAAAAACAACAACCACAAATAGCCAGGCCCTACTTAATTTGGTAGCTCACTTTTATGATCCTAAATATTGCCTAACTTCACTACATTGCCCCCCTAGCCCTGGGCAACATCTCCAATGAGATAAGCTAATCTCTTTCTCCTGGTTATACATTTGTTAACTTCAATTACATCAGTAATCTTAAAGATGGTAGAAAAAATGATAAGATATCAGTTAACCCATCAATAGTGTGTATCAATTAACTCATAACAATCATAAACCACTCAAAATTCCTCGAGTATACAAATGATTATTTAAATGATTACCTAAATCTGCTACATGTGATCTCATCTAAATGATCCATTATCAATTATTTGATCAACCCAGAAAATTGGTCCTCTATTGTTCCTGTCCCCCCTGTAAATGTCATGGCTTCATTTCCTAGCTATTACAATCACGGTTACATCAAATGTTTCCTCCTTTGGCCATTTAGTTACTATCTTTCTGGTCCTTTTTCTCATTTGTTAGAGATATTACCAATATCTTCTACTATTTTCTGGGAACCTTCTCTCATGATTGCTACTGGTGATCCTGCCATTTCTACTTGGTGTGGTTAACGTCTATATTAGGTGCAAGGTAAAATTATTCCTGTTGTCTTTTTTCAGCTAAACGTTTTATATCCCCATGCTTAATGGTATTTTAATATATAATTGTTTTCCCTAAATGAGATTTAATCCTCCTGCCTTTCCTCTACTATCCTTCTATCATTATGGATCAATGATAATAACTGTAATAACTATTATAGTAATTGTAATAACTATTTCACATTAAATTGTGTCTTTTTCTGATAATGTTATGATTGTAGCTATTGCATTACTTTAGTTTAAAATATACGTTTGTTTATTTAACAAATCTATGGTAACCCACTATAGGCTGGTGCTATTCTCAGCATAATAGCTAAAGTTACTTTGCATCCCTGGTCCTCGTAACAAAATAAATTATTCTAGAATTCACTAACTATTTGCATAAAGACCACTGTGCATGTAAATTATCGAATAAAGATAAAATAAGGAATTTATCAAAGCACTGCCTTCCAGTCAAGTATTTAGACCTCTACTTGAAATCTTACAGCTCAATCTAACTCGCTGGACTGTCTCAATTTTTTATTTTTATTTTTCGCTATCCAGAGCCATAAATTATTCTCCTTTGTCCTCAACTTAATTTTCACAGCTCTATCGCCATTTCAGTTCGATATTCAATTTCTTTAACTGGGTTAGAAATTGCGTAATTCAAATCTGGTATTGGAATAAGAGAAAACATAATCAAGAGATATTCAATCCAAGCTAAATTTATTATATGCAAAATGTATGAATGATAAGTATGATGGTTCGTATACGGGCTCACTGAAATACCACGCAGGGCAGACAGAGAACTAAGCCATTGTTATGAGTTCTTCTTAAAATACTCTGACAGAGATAGTGCCCGCTCCCTGCTGGCCAATCAGAGTAGAGACTGAGCGTGGTTTAGACTTACTCAGCCAATCCGTTGGTTGCTGGCTGGTCCCAGCCCCTTGGCGCTCCACTGTTGCCAGGTGTCTAGTTGTTTTGTAACTTATCCAGAAAGTCAGCACTTTTGCAGTACACGTCCTTGGACGGTTCACGAATCACAAAGAAGCAGTGTAGTCTAGTATTTGAGACACAAGTTCTTATCTCATCCTACCCCTAACGTTCCTCACATGAATCACAGCTTGTTATGTGAAACAATTTATATCAGTACAGTACAAACCTTCTACGTTTAATCACCAATGCATTCCTTCTAAGCTATTCATCACATCCAGATCCAATTATGAGAAAATAGATCCCCACAACTGTTCTCTCTGATTAGGCCCTAATTAATAAAACAAATACTTGCTATCGTTGATAAGCATACATTTAATGATATTCCTATCATTTGAACTATCTCTCACCCTCCCTTGCTCCTTCCTACACAACGGGGAGGCGGGGGACCTTGTAACATATTTTCATAGACCTTTCTAGAATACTTCTACTAAGCAATCTAATTCAACCTTTCCACATTTCTCAATCCACGTAGTAATCTAGGTCTATAGCCCCAATGCGAAAGCTTTACCCACTGTCCCTACCTGGGTTCGAACCAGGGACCCTCTACATACATTGCCAGTCACCCCACACATTCGCGATCCTTTCAAAGTAAATACTTCAGTTCATAGAGCAGTGACGTCACCAAATGAAAACCGCACTTAGCTCTCACCTCATTCTAAGGTTGCTGGGGCCTCTTTCATTACCCGGCCAATAGATTAGGTAAGGCTATCAGTGGGTACTGGCCCCCTCCTATCTCTCTCTCTCACTGCTTCTTCATGCTCTTCTCCCATGTCTATATAGTGCCCTCCGGGAGGTGAAACCGGTCTGTGCTATCATTGGTGGAGAGGTTGCTCTACTTCCTTGTTTCCTTTCCTCACTCAGATCTTGCATGGTTTTCTCCATTTCTTTCAGCTGTTTTGCGCCTCTTCTTCACTTCCTCTTCCATTCTTTTTAACTTACTTTTTTATTTATTCTCTCTCTCTGTCCTCTCTTTCCTGATTCTTCAGTTCTGTTTGGGTCAAACCCCCATCAAGCATCAGGCTTCCCCTGTCGCCGTCACCCGTCAGGCTCATCGACTTTCTTCTTCCTGTAATCTGGAGCATGTTCTCAACACCGTCTCGTATAGCTCTTGCTGCTTCTAGCAGTGCCCCTACCTCCTGTCTCCGATCGCCCAGATCGTAGCCCTCACCATTTTTTCTCCTTCTTCCTCTTCTGGTCGCTTATGATATTCGACTTTTCCCACAATATCCAGTGTTGGAGCCATTAGCTTTGGTGCCTCGTATGGGGGTGGAGACGTAGGCAGTTCTGGGTATAATCTTGGTGGCGGTTCCATAGGAAACCTGGATCCTTCCTTCTTGTCCTGCTTCTCCTTATTGTTCTGTTTTTCTTCCCATATTTTCTTAAGTTTTCCCAACATTGCCAGTCCTATTCTTTCCTTCAGCCTTGCTTTTTCCATTGCTTCCTTGATTTTACCCCTTCTGGGTTCTCCCTCTTTCTTCCATTCCCCCTCTGTTTTCTGGGTTTTCCGCTTCAACGTTTCCAGTATTCTCCTGGTTCGCTCTTCAGGCACTCCATCGGGGGGATAGTATACAACCATCTTCTATCCATTCCTTATAGAGTTTCTCTCTCGCCTGCTCCATTCCTTCCCGTCCTTTCCTCCATTAGTTTCAAGTGTGGATTTTAGAACCTTCAATATTCTTTCCGCTTCTCCACTGGTAGTCATGTTTTTCGTTTTATTTTGTAATATCTGGTCCGTTATTTAATTATTTAAAGTACGTCTATCTATTTATTTAAATCAAATTATTCCCACCCTAATTAGTTAAAGTCAGGTGCATATTTATATTTCAATGATAAACCTAATTATTTCAGTCTAATTATTTAACCAGTATTTTGCAGAGTCAAACATCAAACGTTAAATTAAATAATAAACCAAATTGCTTCAACTTAATTATTTAAAACCAGTATTATGCTATGGCAAACATCAAACGTTAGTTAAATTATATCAGTTCAAACGTTTCAGTTTAGTCATACTCGTTATTCATTATTTTTACCTTTATATTCCCAATTTACTATTACTCCTTCCAACCTCGCCTCCTATCGCCCTTCTCTACCTACAAAATTACTAGAACCCTATGCCGTACCTCGCTAGTTACGGACCTTGCCGGTCGCCAGTATTTATTTCAAAAATTTCGAACCAGCCATCCACCCTCGTAGTTACGGACCTTGCCGGTGTAATTCCTCGAACCAGCCGTACCCTCGTAGTTACGAACCTTGCCGATACCAATTACTAATTCAATTATTCCCTATATTATCTACAATTTCCCCGAACCTAGCTGTACCTTCGTAGTTACGGACCTTGCAGTGTAATTTCGAACTTAGCCATACCCTCGTAGTTACTGAACCTTACGCGATCCAATTACTAATTCAATTATTCCCTATATCCTCGAACCTAGCCGTACCCTCGTAGTTACGGACCTTGCCGGTAGAACAATACTCTATGGTACCATGGTTTAACATCACATTCACCACAGGTTTGCATGTCACAATATGGTGCTTATCTACTCATAATAATTCGTATAATAATTTAGTTCACTTATATCAAACAGGTGTTTCACAAAATTAATTTGGATAAAGCCAATGTGCAGAACTTTAGTTATATAACAATAGGTGTCTGCTTACCTGCTTTTAGTTGTCCGGACTCTTTGTGAAACACACCGTCCAACGACAGCGATGTCCAATCGGCCGGACAATACCCAGCGAAGTCCCTCTACCAGATCACGTCGTTGGTCACTAATTGTTAAGTTGCGTCAATTCGAATCTGGTATAAGGGAACAAAAGAGGTCAATACACGTCTTCTAAAATAGACTAGTATTTTAATTTAATGAAAACACTTGAATGGTAAATATGATGTCTCGATATATACGGGCTCACTGAAACACCACGCAGGGCAAACAGAGAACTGAGCTATTGTTATAAGTTATTCTTTAAATACTCTGACAGAGATAGTTCCTGCTCTGCTCTGGGCCTGTCAGAATAGAGGCTGGGTGTGGTTTAAACTTACCCAACCTATCGTTGCGCGCTCAGGCTGGTCCCAGCCCCTTGGCGCTCACTGTTGCCGGGCATTAGTTGTTATCTCACAATATGTCTCGGAGTCAGCAACCTCAGCATAGTTTGTTTCTTCTTCATTGTAGCAGTACACATGTCCTTGAGCAGTTTAACAAAGAGGCAGGTGTGTGTGTGTGAGTCAAAAGTCTGTCTCAGCCTCCCCTAACCGGTTCCTCACATTAATCACAGCTTTGTTATGTTATACAATCTATATCAGTACAGTACAAACCTATTATGTTTAATCATTAATGTATTCTTTCTAAGCTAGGCATCACATCTAGTTGTAAGAGAATAGATCCCCACACCGTGTTCGTGAAGATTGCATTCACGGTAAACACTGCATATTTTGTCTCCTGGTGTCCATGTGTCTGATACCATTCCAGCCATTACTATGAGCAGTCCCCCCCATCACGAGCCTCATGTGGCCAGGTGCAGTGTTGCCAACTTAGCGACTTGTCGCTATATTTAGCGAGTTTTCAGACCCTCTAGCGACACATTTTCCAAAAAAGCGACTAGTGACTTTTTCTGGTGTTATTGGAGACTTTCTGGAGACTCTGACGTGAAAGCACGTATCGTTCTTACTCTTCTCAACCGCAGCCCCGGGTGCTGCCGTGGGCCCCACCCCCGTCCCAAAGCACTCACAGGCGGCCCAGTCCTCACGCAGCAGTCCCTCTCAGCTGCAGTCAAAGCAGGGAGATGTTCACCCCTCCGTGTCCAGACTGCAAATGAATCGCACATGCAGGAAGCAGCCGCTGAGCTGATCCCGCCTCCTGGCTTACATTCAGGGCGGGATGTAAATGTAAGGTGTTTTATCACTTTTGTCTCTCCCACAACGTTATTCCTTTCTCCTACAGCGACACAATCACAATTACATGCACATGGCCAATTATGCAAATTAGGTGATGACGTCATTTACCGTGAATGGAATCTTTTTTTTTTTTTTTTTCATAGGGGTAGATCAGCTTTAATATTGTGATAGATAGATGTGTAACTTCCCATCAATGTAATTGTCTGCATCACATCCAAGCCCCCATATGTTTTTGTTTTTTCTATATATATATATATGGAAAAAAGTATTTGATCCCTGCTGATTTTGTACGTTTGCCCACTAACAAAGACATGATCAGTCAATAATTTCAATGGTAGGTTTATTTGAGCAGTGAGAGACAGAATAACAACAAAAAAATCCTGAAAAACGCATATCAAAAATGTTATAAATTGATTTGCATTTTAATGAGGGAAATAAGTATTTGACCCCTCTGCAAAACATGACTTAGTACTTGGTGGCAAAACCCTTGTTGGCAATCAGAGGTCAGGCGTTTCTTGTAGTTGGCCACCAGGTTTGCACACATGTCAGGAGGGATTTTGTTCCACTCTCTCTTTGCAGATCTTCTCCAAGTCATTAAGGTTGAGGCTGACGTTTGGCAACCTCGAACCTTCAGCTCCCTCCACAGATGTTCTATGGGATTAAGGTCTGGAGACTCGGCTAGGCCACTCCAGGACCTTAATGTGCTTCTTCTTGAGCCACTCCTTTGTTGCCTTGGCCGTGTGTTTTGGGTCATTGTGATGCTGGAATACCCATCCACGACCCATTTTCAATGCCCTGGCTGAGGGAAGGAGGTTCTCACCCAAGATTTCGACGGTAACATGGCCCCCGTCCATCGTCCCCTTTGATGCGGTGAAGTTGTCCCTCTCTCCCTTAGCAGAAAAACACCCCCAAAGCATAATGTTTCCACCTCCATGTCTGACGGTGGGGATGGTGTTCTTGGGGTCATAGGCAGCATTCCTCCTCCTCCAAACACAGCGAGTTGAGTTGATACCAAAGAGCTTGATTTTGGTCTCATCTGACCACAACACTTTCACCCAGTTCTCCTCTGAATCATTCAGATATTTAATTGGCAAACTTCAGACGGCCCTGTATATGTGCTTTCTTGAGCAGGGGGACCTTGCGGGCGCTGCATAATTTCAGTCCTTCACGGCGTAGTGTGTTACCAATTGTTTTCTTGGTGACTATGGTCCCAGCTGCCTTGAGATCATTGACAAGATCCTCCCGTGTAGTTCTGGACTGATTCCTCACCGTTCTCATGATCATTGCAACTCCGAGGTGGGATCTTGCATGGAGCCCCAGGCCGAGGGAGATTGACTGTTATTTTGTCTTTCTTCCATTTGCGAATAATCGCACCAACTGTTGTCACCTTCTCACCAAGCTGCTTGGCGATGGTCTTCTAGCCCATTCCAGCCTTGTGTAGGTCTACAATCTTGTCCCTGACATCCTTGGAGAGCTCTTTGGTCTTGGCTATGGTGGAGAGTTTGGAATCTGATTGATTGATTGCTTCTGTGGACAGGTGTCTTTTATACAGGTAACAAACTGAGATTAGGAGCACTCCCTTTAAGAGTGTGCTCCTAATCTCAGCTCGTTACCTGTATAAAAGTCACCTGGGAGCCAGAAATCTTTCTGATTGGGGGGTCAAATACTTATTTCCCTCATTAAAATGCAAATCAATTTATAAAATTTTTGACATGCGTTTTTCTGGATTTTGTTGTTGTTATTCTGTCTCTCACTGTTCAAATAAACCTACCACTAAAATTATAGACTGATCATTTCTTTGTCAGTGGGCAAACGTACAAAATCAGCAGGGGATCAAATACTTTTTTCCCTCACTGTACATATCCTTAAAAAATATATTTCCCTTTATTACTTTCCAACCCCACCTAGTGAACAACAATGCTTAGACCCCTACTTAAACATACTATATACATTTTATGGACACAGTCAATAATTATATTTTGTTTGTTTTTACTCCTGAACTTCCTCCGATCATTTTCATGATGTCCATCTCGTATGCTTCTATATGCCTTATCTTTCTAACTGTGCTCTTTCACAAAAGCTCACAATATATAACCTATATACTTATTATGGACATAGGATGTCTTACACTAGTTATGTTGTTGTTATTACTCCCATCCTTCAGCTCCATTCAACACCTCCCATCTATCACTTAACACCATCCATATTGGATTTCTATTTGCCATATATTTTTCAACTGTACTGTGATGTTTTACAAAGTTCTGAACCTTTCTATTCTCATAGTTTCTACAGTTTGTGAATTGAAAATAAACATCTTTGCTAAAAGTATTATAATATTATTGATCGATTGACTATGACTTTTCAGATCACCCAGTAGTGCTATCTGCAGGGTCAGCTCCATGCAAATATTGCAATCCTTCAGCCATTCCTGGATCTGTGTCCAGAAACAAGCTACAAATGGACAGTACCAAAACAAATGATCTAATGATTCTGTCTCTTCACAGGCAAATCTGCAGAGCTGGGAAGATTGTATCCCCCATACAAATATCATTCTATTGGTAGCAAGAATTTTATATAATAATTTAAATTGAAAAATTCTAAGTTTTGAATCCGGCGTTGTTTTGCGTATCAGTTCATAAACACTATGCCATGGAATCGGTATGTCAAAAATCTCTTCCCAACTATTTTGCAATCTATATGGGACTGGCTGTCAATCTTTTGGTCCTTAAATGAAACTGGTAAACTTCTTTATTTATCAAGCAATTTTCTTTAACCAATTATGTTCTTTAGAGCAGACATTTCCATATGTTTTTGTTAGCTGCATGTGCGACATAACTCCACCATTCCTACCGATAATATATTTTATGAAGATTATACCTTTTTAAACATTTTCTCAAAAAGAACAGTTTTTTTTATCAATTAGTACATTTGAGTTTAAGCCACAATATTTGTTGCAATATTTGTTCTATCATTTCTGGAGGATTAAATTGAAATTGCAACCAACTTTCTATAGGGCTTGTTTTAGAAATAGGTGATATTTGGGAGACTATTTCCTTTTCAAATACCTGAAAGTGAGGGGTTGTAATCTGAATAAAGGGGAAAAGTCCCTTCTTGAACATTGGGTGAGACAATCTTACTAGTTTACTAGAGAACCAGTTCGGATTTAAGTATAATTTTTGTATGACTGAAGCTTTTAGTGACAGGTCTAATGCTTTAATATTTAATAATTTCTGTCCTCCGAATTCATATTCATTATATAAATAGGCCCGTTTAATTTTGTCTGGATTGCCGTTCCAAATAAAATTGAATATTTTTTTCTCATATAATTTAAAAAACTGTTCACTAGGCGTAGGCAAGACCATAAGCAAATAGGTACAGTGAGGGAAAAAAGTATTTGATCCCCTGCTGATTTTGTACGTTTGCCCACTGACAAAGAAATTATCAGTCTATAATTTTAATTAGTCGGTTTATTTGAACAGTGAGAGACAGAATAACAACAAAAAATCCAGAAAAACGCATGTCAAAAATGTTATAAATTGATTTACATTTTTAATGAGGGAAATAAGTATTTGACCCCTCTCAATCAGAAAGATTTCTGGCTCCCAGGTGTCTTTTATACAGGTAACGAGCTGAGATTAGGAGCACACTCTCTTAAAGGGAGTTCTCCTAATCTCAGCTTGTTACCTGTATAAAAGACACCTGTCCACAGCGTAGAAGCAATCAATCAATCAATCAGATTCCAAACTCTCCACCATGGCCAAGACCAAAGAGCTCTCCAAGGATGTCAGGGACAAGATTGTAGACCTACACAAGGCTGGAATGGGCTAGAAGACCATCGCCAAGCAGCTTGGTGAGAAGGTGACAACAGTTGGTGCGAATTCTAAATGGAAGAAACACAAAATAACAGTCAATCTCCTCGGCCTGGGCTCCATGCAAGATCCCACCTCGTGGAGTTGCAATGATCATGAGAACGGTGAGGAATCAGCCCAGAACTACACGGGAGGATCTTGTCAATGATCTCAAGGCAGCTGGGACCATATTCACCAAGAACAATTGGTAACACACTACGCCGTGAAGGACGTTTGAAGTTTGCTTTATTTGTATAATATATTACACTTGATCTTTCTTGAATAAGTTTCTCCATTTCTTTTTGTTTTTCCTCTAATTTATTCTGAGCCTCTGTTACAGTTTTTATTGCTATATATCTGTTCTGTTAGACCTTCTATTTCCTTTGTTAGTGTGGACTCTTTTGACCTAAATTGCTTTTGTTTTCGAGATGAGTACTGAATTGCATGGCCTCTAAGGCACATTTAAAGGTGTCCCATACAATAAGGAGATTTGCTGTACCTATGTTATGTCGGAAAAAAATCTGTTATAAATTCCTCTGTCCTAGTTAAAAACAAGTTATCATCCAATAGGCTTTGATTAAATTTCCAATATCTGCCACGTGGAAATTCAGTAATAGTAATGTAAATGCCAATTATATGATAGTCCGACCGCATTCTGTCCCTATCAACACTTTTAAAACTTTTGGTTAACGAGAATTACATAAGAAAGAAGTCAAGAGGACTAGCTTGGCGCATTGATTTATAATTTATTATTATTATATTGAGTCTCCGCTATGTACAGTGGGGAGAACAAGTATTTGATACACTGCCGATTTTGCAGGTTTTCCTACTTACAAAGCATGTGAGAGGTCTGTCATTTTTATCATAGGTACACTTCAACTGCAAGAGACGGAATCTAAAACAAAAAATCCAGAAAATCACATTGTATGATTTTTAAGTAATCCATTTGCATTTTATTGCATGACATAAGTATTTGATACATCAGAAAGCACAACTTAATATTTGGTACAGAAACCTTTGTTTGCAATTACAGAGATCATACGTTTCCTGTAGGTCTTGACCAGGTTTGCACACACTACAGCTGGTATTTTGGCCCCCTCCCTCCATACAGACCTTCTCCAGATCCTTCAGGTTTCACTGTCGCTGAGCAATACAGACTTTCTGCTCCCTCCAAAGATTTTCTATTGGGTTCAGGTCTGGAGACTGGCTAGGCCATTGAGATGCTTCTTACGAGCCACTCCTTGTGCCCTGGCTGTGTGTTTGGTCGTTGTCATGCTGGAAGATCCAGCCACGACCCATCTTCAATGTGCTCTTACTGGAGGGAAGGGAGGTTGTTGGCCAAGATCTCGCGATACATGGCCCATTCCATCCCCCTCCCCTCAATACGGTGCAGTCGTCCTGTCCCTTTGCGAAAGCATCCCAAAGAATGATGTTTCCACCTCCATGCTTCACGGTTGGGATGGTGTTCTTGGGGTTGTACTCATCCTTCTTCTTCCTCAAACACGGCAAGTGGAGTTTAGACCAAAAGCTCTATTTTTTTGTCTCATCAGACCACATGACCTTCTCCCATTCCTCCTCTGGATCATCCAGATGGTCATTGGCAAACTTCAGACGGGCCTGGACATCTGCGCTGGCTTGAGCAGGGGGACCTTGCGTGGCGCTGCAGATTTAATCCATGACGGCATAGTGTGTTACTAATGGTTTTCTTTGAAACTGTGGTCCCAGCTCTCTTCAGGTCATTGACCAGGTCCTGCCCGTGCAGTTCTGGGCTGATCCTCACCTTCCTCATGATCATTGATGCCCCACGAGGTGAGATCTTGCATGGAGCCACAGACCGAGGGTGTTGACCGTCATCTCTTGAACTTCTTCCATTTTTCTAATAATTGCGCCAACAGTTGTTGCCTTCTCCCAAGCTGCTTGCCTATTGTCCTGTAGCCCATCCCCAGCCTTGTGCAGGTCTACAATTTTATCCTGATGTCCTTACAGCTCTCTGTCTTGGCCATTGTGGAGAGGTTGGAGTCTGTTTGATTGAGTTTGTGGACAGGTGTTTTTTATACAGGTAACAAGTTCAAACAGGTAGCAGTTTGACAGGTAATGAGTGGAGAACAGGAGGGCTTCTTTAAAAGAAAAACTTAACAGGTCTGTGAGAGCTGGAATTTTTACTGGTTGGTAGGTGATCAAATACTTATGTCATGCAATAAAATGCAAATTAATTACTTAAAAATCATACAATGTGATTTTCTGGATTTTTGTTTTAGATTCCGTCTCGCACAGTTGAAGTAATTACCTATGATAAAAATTACAGACCTCTACATGCTTTGTAAGTAGGAAAACCTGCAAAAATCGGCAGTGTATCAAATACTTGTTCTCCC
>NW_025539134.1:0-14694 GCF_020615455.1 Coregonus clupeaformis
ATGTAATGTGTTTCTCTAAGCTATAACAGTAAATACCAAATGTATGTGTTTCTCAGGCTATAACAGTAAATACCAAATGTAATGTGTTTCTCTAGGCTATAACAGTAAATACCAAATGTAATGTGTTTCTCAGGCTATAACAGTAAATGCCAAATGTAATGTGTTTCTCCGGGCTATAACAGTAAATACCAAATGTAATGTGTTTCTCCAGGCTATAACAGTAAATACCAAATGTAATGTGTTTCTCAGGCTATTAAAGTAAATACCAAATGTAATGTGTTTCTCCAGGCTATAACAGTAAATACCAAATGTAATGTGTTTCTCCAGGCTATAACAGTAAATACCAAATGTAATGTGTTTCTCTAGGCTATAACAGTAAATACCAAATGTAGTGTGTTTCTCTAGGCTATAACAGTAAATACCAAATGTAATGTGTTTCTCCAGGCTATAACAGTAAATACCAAATGTAATGTGTTTCTCTAGGCTATAACAGTAAAGGCCACATTCAACGTTTCATCAAATACATTTTTATATATTTTGTTATACATACAGGGGTCTTAAAATTCCAATTCAAATGGTAGAAATAATCCATTTTATGACCAACTTAAAACAATTCCATATGTTAGCTTAGTAGATATTGCAATCTAAGGATTTAACCCTACAAGGGTTAAAAAGGAAGGATACGATCTCAACGCGTGAACAAACAGATACCTCAGAGTCCATTTTCACTGGGTTGAATTAAAGGTATGTTCCTCAATGAAGTTCTGTAAAGGATTCTAAACTATAGTTCTGTCAAGGGATTCTAAACTATAGTTCTGTAAAGGGATTCTAAACTATAGTTCTGTAAAGGGATTCTAAACTATAATTCTGTTAAGGGATTCTAAACTATAGTTCTGTAAAGGGATTCTAAACTATTGTTCTATAAAGAGGTCTAAACTATAGTTCTGTAAAGGGATTCTAAACTATAGTTCTGTAAAGGGATTCTAAACTATAGTTCTGTAAATGTAACGATCCCGGCTGTCTGAGTCGGGTCCTGTCTGGTGACTAGTTTTCCTGTTCGTAATCTCCAGTTTCCCGAGGTTGAAGGAACGCTCCGGGAGCGCTCTGGTTTTCCGCACCTGCATCCCATCAGCAATCTGCACACCTGGTCCTGATCATCACCCTTCTTAGGCTCCTGGCGAACATCCAGTTCCTGCCGGATCGTTAGCTTGAACAGTATGTTTGTCAGCGTGTCAGCCTCTGAGCCCTTAGTTAGTTTTGTTGTTTTGCACCTTGTTACTTGCAGTGTACTGACCTCCGTTTTTGTTCTGTCTGCAGTCTCTCACCCGGAACCTTCACCCAACCTCTGCCTGATGGTCGACGGCTGCCGAGCCCATCGGACCAACCACTGCACCCTCAACAACCCATCCACGCCACCCGCTCTGTTCCCTGGATTATTCAGCCTCACTCGGGAATCTACTAAATAAACACTCACCTTTCTCTCAACGTACCTTGTCCTTGTCTGCTTCTGGGTTCTGGCATGTAAACCATGACAGAACGATCCGGCCAGTAATGAACCCAGCGGACCTGGACTCCGTTTCGCCATGCTATTACCCAGCAGGAGAAGATGTTGGGCCATCATAGCACGGTACTACAGGAGATCGCGTTGTCAGTTGGAACCTTTCTACCGGTTGGCGGAGGTCCAGAACCAACGTAAGTGTCCGGTGGAGGATCCACTACCGGTTTCACCCATCTCAGCCTGCCGCTTCTGAGGCTGTGTCCATCCGTGAGCCCAAGGTTCTCGGCACGGATAAATATGAGGGGAGCTGGGAAGATGCCGTTCCTTCCTTATGCAGTGTGGATTAGTGTTCGATCTACAGCCCTACTCTTATTGCCACAGACAAGGCTAGGATAGCCTTTGTGATTGAGTTGCTGCGTGGTCGAGCTGGAGTGGGCTTCAGCCGTTTGGGAACGACAGGATCCCTGCATGGCTTCATACCAGGGGTTCCCACGGCCGAGATGAGTGAGCTCTTCACCATTCCGTCCGAGGGAGGGACGCAGCTAGGCGCCTGTTTTCGCCGCAGGGAACTTCGCAGCGTGGCGACTTCGTGATCGAGTTCAAGACGTTGGCTTGGAGAGTGGGTGGAACGAGTGACGCTACAAGCGGCCTTTTACCAGGGTCTGTCGGAGCAGCTCAAGGATGAGTTGATCTCCTATCCGAGCCTAGTGACCTGGACAGCTTGGTAGCCTTGTCTATGTCGGTGGATAATCAGTCCGAGAGCGAAGGAGCGGGAGAAGCAATGGGGTCCGTCTCAATCGATCAGCTTCTCAGTTCCCAGTCGGGTCGGGTGGTGGACCAGAACACGTCGATCATTCTCCACCACAATGGATTAGTGGAGAGGTCCTCTCTCCCGATTCTGAACCCATGCAAGTGGGGGCGGCACGGGTTAACCAGGAGGAGGGTCAACAGGACGTAAGACCAACTGCTGCCTCTACTGTGGTAGCTCGGGACATTACATCTCCACTTGTTCCCGGCGGTCGTCAAACTGCCCGGCTCTGCGCTAAAGTTGGGAGGACTTTAGCGAGCCGAGTTTCAACCTCTCAGTACCTCTGTCAGACCCGTTTCCGCTACCCTTATGAACAGGAATCAGAGCTTAGCGCTTAACGCCTTTATCGATTCAGGTGCCGATGGAAAGCTTTCTTGATGCGAGTTGGTGGAACAGCTGGGGGCTTTCCAAGGAGCAATTGCCGGAAGCCATTAAGCGACCACTCTGACCGGCAGTAGTCTGGCACGTATCACGATGAGGACTGAACCGGTTAAGATGCGGTTGTCGGGAATCATTCTGAGATGATTTCATTCTTCATTCTGCCGTCTTCCATGTTCCTCTGGTCCTTGGATACCCCTGGCTGAAGGAACACAATCCACGTTCGATTGGGTGACGGGCAAGTACCGAGTTGAGCCTTGATTGTCATGCTAACTGTCTCAAGACTGCCTGCCCCCATTCGGTTCCCAGTCAGGTGATTGAGGCTAAACCCCAGATTTGTCCCTGGTTCTCGAGACATATCACGATTTGGGGAAGTTTTCAGTAAGCAGAAGGCTCTGTCCTCCCTCCCCACCGACCATATGATTGTGCCATCAACCTGGTCCCTGGAGCTGTCTACCCCAAGGGAAGGTTATACAGTATCTCCCGACCTGAACGTGAGGCGTTGGGAGACCTACATCAAGGAGTCCCTAGCTGCTGGTCTCGTTCGTCCCTACGTCATCACCCCTGGGGTAGGATTCTTCTTTGTGGGTAAGAAGGATGGCTCTCTTCGACCGTGTATTGATTATCGGGGTTGAATTTGACATCACGGTCAAGAACAAGTATCCCCTGCCCTTGATGAGTTCTGCCTTCGACTCCTTACAGGGTGCTACGGTGTTCACCAAGCTAGACCTGGCAATGGTATCACCTGGGTCCGGATCAGAGAGGGGGACGAGTGGTTGACGGGGTTTCAATACACCCCGATGGGTCACTTGAGTATCAGGTGATGCCGTTTGGACTGACCAATGCTCCAGCGGTATTCCAGAGTATGGTGACGCACGTCCTGAGGGATATGATCGGTCTCTTTGTGTTTGTTTACCTGGATGACATTCTGATCTTCTCGAAGGAACCTTCCGACCACGTCCAGCATGTCCGGCAGGTTCTGCAGCGATTGTTGGAGAATCGCCTGTTCAAGGCCGAGAAGTGCGAGTTTCACGCCCACCACGACATCCTTTCTCGGGTACATCATCTCCAGGGGAGAGATTAGGATGGACCAGGGAGAAGGTTAGAGCGGTTCTGGAATGGGCCCAGCCCGGTAACGAGATTGCAGCTCCAGAGATTTTTGGGGTTTTGCGAATTTCTACCGCAGATTCATCCGGGATTACAGCCGTGTGGCCGCTCCGTTAACTTGCCTTGACTTCCAGTATCAGGACCTTCAAGTGGAATCCGGAGGCGGATCGAGCGTTTCTGGATTTGAAGAGGCGATTCACCAACGCACCGATTCTCTCTCAACCGGACACGGCCCGTCAGTTCGTCGTTGAGGTGGAGCGCGTCTGATGTGGGAGTTGGCGCCATCCTGTCGCAGCGATGCTCACGGACAGTAAACTCCATCCCTGCGCCTACTACTCTCGCGCCTTTCATGCGGAGAGGAATTCGATGTGGGTAACCCGGGAGCTTCTCGCGGTGAAACTTGCCTTGGAGGAGTGGCGCCACTGGTTGGAGGGCGGAGCAACACGTTTATTGTCTGGACTGACCACAAGAATCTTGCTTACGTGCAATCGGCTAAACGTCTCAACTCCCCGTCAGGCCAGGTGGGCGTTGTTTTCGGACGATTCAAGTTGCCCTGACGTTCCCGACCTGGATCTAAGAACGGCAAGGCGGACGCCTTGTCCCGGATGTTCTCGAAGACGGAGGAGAGTGGGTCCAAGACCGAGACAATTCTCCCCGGAACTGCGTCGTGGGAGCAGTTATGTGGAAGATTGAGGAGGAGGTGCTGGCGGCCTTCGGACTCAGCCCGGTCCCCGTAACGGTCCACCCGGTCGGTTGTTTGTGCTGAGTCGGTTCGTCCGGCTGTCCTCAAATGGTCCCACGCCAGCAAGATGGCTTGTCACCCTGGCGTGGCTCGGACAATGGCGTTTCTTCGCAGACGTTTTTGGTGGCCTGCCATGGCCGAGGATACCGGGGGTTTGTTGCTGCCTGTCCAGTGTGTGTGCGCAGAATAAGAGTACCAATCGGCCCAGCTCTGGACTACTTCACCCCCTTCCTATTCCCCGGCGACCATGGTCGCATCTGGCCCTGGACTTCGTCACTGGGTTGCCCGCTTCTGAGGGGAACACGGTCGTTCTGACTATCGTGGACAGATTCAGCAAGTTCGCCCACTTTGTGCCAATTGCCAAGCTTCCCTCTGCCTCGGAGACGTCCGAGATCCTGGTTAGGGGAGGTTTTCAGGGTCCACGGTTTGCCCAGTGATATCGTTTCCGACCGTGGCCCTCAGTTTACCTCTGCTGTCTGGAAGTCCTTCTGTTTGGCCATTGGAGCTACAGTCAGTCTCACATCTGGTTTTCACCCCCAATCCAATGGTCAGGCGGAGAGAGCCAACGCAGAAGATGGAATCCACGCTACGCTGTCTGGTCTCCTCCAACCCCACCTCCTGGGTCTCTCAGTTGCCTTGGGTTGAGTATGCCCACAATACTCTTCCTACATCTGCCACTGGGATGTCTCCCCTTCCAGTGCCTGTATGGCTACCAACCTCCCCTGTTTCCTTCTCAGGAGAAGGAGCTCTCAGTGCCTTCTGTTCAGGCCCATATTCATCGTTGCCACCGGACCTGGCATCGGGCCAGAAAGGCACTCTAGAGTTTCGGACCGGTATCAGCTCCAGGCGAATCGTCGCCGGATCGCTCCCACCCATACCATCGGAGATAGGGTTTGAGTTGGCACACGGGATCTTCCGTTACGGACTGAGTCTAGGAAGTTGTTGCAGAGGTTCATTGGTCCGTTTGTGGTGGAGAAGGTGATCAATCCAGTGGCAGTTCGACTCAAACTACAGAGGACGCTCAGAGTCCATCCCACCTTTCATGTCTCCTGCCTCAAGCCTGTCTTCCTCAGTCCCTCTGTTGCCTCCTCCGCCTCCTCCTCCTCCTCCTCGGATGATCGGAGGTGGTCCTGCCTACACGGTAGCGCGATCATGGATTCCAGACGCGGGGCCGGGGTTTCAGTATCTCGTGGACTGGGAGGGTATGGCCCTGAGGAGAGGAGTTGGATTCGCGGCGACAGGTCCTTGATGCGGACCTCATCAGTGACTTCTACCGCCTCCATCCTGGCGCTCCGGGAGTCCGCCCGGTGGCGTTCGTCGGAGGGGGGTACTGTAACGATCCCGGCTGTCTGAGTCGGGTCCTGTCTGGTGACTAGTTTTTCCTGTTCGTAATCTCCAGTTTCCCGAGGGTTCGGGAACGCTCCGGGAGCGCTCTGGTTTTCCGCACCTGCATCCCATCAGCAATCTGCACACCTGGTCCTGATCATCACCCTTCTTAGGCTCTGGCCGAACATCCAGTTCCTGCCGGATCGTTAGCTATGAACAGTATGTTTGTCAGCGTGTCAGCCTCTGAGCCCTTAGTTAGTTTTGTTGTTTTGCACCTTGTTACTTGCTGTGTACTGACCTCCGTTTTTGTTCTGTCTGCAGTCTCTCACCGGAACCTTCACCCAACCTCTGCCTGATGGTCGGCGGCTGCCGAGCCAGTACCGGACCAACCACTGCACCCTCAACAACCCATCCACGCCACCCGCTCTGTTCCCTGGATTATTCAGCCTCACTCGGAATCTACTAAATAAACACTCACCTTTCTCTCAACGTACCTTGTCCTTGTCTGCTTCTGGGTTCTGGCATAGTAAACCGTGACAGTAAAGGGATTCTAAACTATAGTTCTGTAAAGGTATTCTAAACTATAATTCTGTAAAGGGATTCTAAACTATAGTTCTGTAAAGGGATTCTAAACTATTGTTCTGTAAAGGGATTCTAAACTATAGTTCTGTAAAGGGATTGTAAACTATAGTTCTGTAAAGGGATTCTAAACTATAGTTCTGTAAAGGGATTCTAAACTATAGTTCTGTAAAGGGATTCTAAGATATAGTTCTGTAAAGGGATTCTAAACTATAGTTCTGTAAAGGGATTCTAAACTATAGTTCTGTAAAGGGATTCTAAACCATAGTTCTGTAAAGGGATTCTAAACTATTGTTCTGTAAAGGGATTCTAAACTATTGTTCTGTAAAGGGATTCTAAACTATAGTTCTGTAAAGGGATTCTAAACTATAGTTCTGTAAAGGGATTCTAAGCTATAGTTCTGTAAAGGGATTCTAAACTATAGTTCTGTAAAGGGATTCTAAACTATAGTTCTGTAAAGGGATTCTAAACTATAGTTCTGTAAAGGGATTCTAAACTATAGTTCTGTAAAGGGATTCTAAACTATAGTTCTGTAAAGGGATTCTAAACTATTGTTCTGTAAAGGGATTCTAAACTATAGTTCTGTAAAGGGATTCTAAACTATAGTTCTGTAAACGGATTCTAAGCTATAGTTCTGTAAAGGGATTCTAAACTATAGTTCTGTAAAGGGATTCTAAACTATAGTACTGTAAAGGGATTCTAAACTATAGTTCTGTAAAGGGATTCTAAACTATAGTTCTGTAAAGGGATTCTAAACTATAGTTCTGTAAAGGGATTCTAAACTATAGTTCTGTAAAGGGATTCTAAACTATTGTTCTGTAAAGGGATTCTAAACTATTGTTCTGTAAAGGGATTCTAAACTATAGTTCTGTAAAGGGATTCTAAACTATAGTTCTGTAAAGGGATTCTAAGATATAGTTCTGTAAAGGGATTCTAAACTATAGTTATGTAAAGGGATTCTAAACTATTGTTCTGTAAAGGGATTCTAAACTATAGTTCTGTAAAGGGATTCTAAACTATAGTTCTGTAAGGGATTCTAAACTATAGTTCTGTAAAGGGATTCTAAACTATAGTTCTGTAAAAGGGATTCTAAACTATAGTTCTGTAAAGGGATTCTAAACTATAGTTCTGTAAAGGGATTCTAAGCTATAGTTCTGTAAAGGGATTCTAAACTATAGTTCTGTAAAGGGATTCTAAGCTATAGTTCTGTAAAGGGATTCTAAACTATAGTTCTGTAAAGGGATTCTAAGCTATTGTTCTGTAAAGGGATTCTAAACCATAGTTCTGTAAAGGGATTCTAAACTATTGTTCTGTAAAGGGATTCTAAACTATTGTTCTGTAAAGGGATTCTAAACTATTGTTCTGTAAAGGGATTCTAAACTATTGTTCTGTAAAGGGATTCTATTGCCACATAGAACATTTTGCCTTCTGACTCATGTGATCATATGTATGAACATTATGCTTCTGAAATCTCATGAAACTATCTATCTCACCTGCACAAGACTGGTACTTCTCCTTGCAGAATAAGTATTCTCATAAAGTCACAGGAGATGTACCATTTAGCAGACGCTTTCATCCAAAGCCACTTACAGTCATGGCTGCATACATTTTACGGGGAAGGGGCTAAGAGGAAGTGGCCATGGGGATTCAGCTAAGGGGAAGGGGCTAAGAGGAAGTGGCCATGGGGATTCAGCTAAGGGGAAGGGGCTAAGAGGAAGTGGCCATGGGGATTCAGCTAAGGGGAAGGGGCTAAGAGGAAGTGGCCATGGGGATTCAGCTAAGGGGAAGGGGGCTAAGAGGAAGTGGCCATGGGGATTCAGCTAAGGAAGGGGCTAAGAGGAAGTGGCCATGGGGATTCAGCTAGGGGAAGGGGGCTAAGAGGAAGTGGCCATGGGGATTCAGCTAAGGGGAAGGGGATAAGAGGAAGTGGCCATGGGGATTCAGCTAAGGGGAAAGGGCTAAGAGGAAGTGAAAGAGGGGGGTTCTTGAAACATAGTTTAGTTTCCTGAGTGTTGTTCTTTCATGGTTTCACAACTGTTCTTTTTGATGTTTTCTTTAAATATTATTTTATTTTAGAAGGAAAGATATTACAAGAAATACATATCAGACAACATCAGTGCAGGGTAGAGAGCAGAGACCTGAGTAACATATCCGATAGTAGTTTGTTCTGTTGTGATCAGGGCTCTAACTTCTTTCATTGGTAGAACATGGTGTTACTGTATATCTATGGTGTTGTAGGGATCAGTTGGTAGAACATGGTGTTACTGTATATCTATGGTGTTGTAGGGATCAGTTGGTAGAACATGGTGTTACTGTATATCTATGGTGTTGTAGGGATCAGTTGGTAGAACATGGTGTTACTGTATATCTATAGTGTTGTAGGGATCAGTTGGTAGAACATGGTGTTACTGTATATCTATGGTGTAGGGATCAGTTGGTAGAACACGGTGTTACTGTATATCTATAGTGTTGTAGGGATCAGTTGGTAGAACATGGTGTTACTGTATATCTATGGTGTAGGGATCAGTTGGTAGAACATGGTGTTACTGTATATCTATGGTGTTGTAGGGATCAGTTGGTAGAACATGGTGTTACTGTATATCTATGGTGTTGTAGGGATCAGTTGGTAGAACATGGTGTTACTGTATATCTATGGTGTTGTAGGGATCAGTTGGTAGAACATGGTGTTACTGTATATCTATGGTGTTGTAGAGGATCAATTGGCAGAACATGGTGTTACTGTATATCTATAGTATGTTGTAGGGATCAGTTGGTAGAACATGGTGTTACTGTATATCTAGGGTGTTGTAGGGATCAGTTGGTAGAACATGGTGTTACTGTATATCTATGGTACTGTAGGGATCAGTTGGTAGAACATGGTGTTACTGTATATCTATGGTGTTGTAGGGATCAGTTGGTAGAACATGGTGTTACTGTATATCTATGGTGTTGTAGGGATCAGTTGGTAGAACATGGTGTTACTGTATATCTATGGTGTTGTAGGGATCAGTTGGGTAGAACATGGTGTTACTGTATATCTATGGTGTTGTAGAGATCAGTTGGTAGAACATGGTGTTACTGTATATCTATGGTGTTGTAGGGATCAGTTGGTAGAACATGGTGTTACTGTATATCTATGGTGTTGTAGGGATCAGTTGGTAGAACATGGTGTTACTGTATATCTATGGTGTTGTAGGGATCAGTTGGTAGAACATGGTGTTACTGTATATCTATGGTGTTGTAGGGATCAGTTGGTAGAACATGGTGTTACTGTATATCTATGGTGTTGTAGGGATCAGTTGGTAGAACATGGTGTTACTGTATATCTATGGTGTTGTAGGGATCAGTTGGTAGAACATGGTGTTACTGTATATCTATGGTACTGTAGGGATCAGTTGGTAGAACATGGTGTTACTGTATATCTATGGTGTTGTAGGGATCAGTTGGTAGAACATGGTGTTACTGTATATCTATGGTGTTGTTGTCACGATCGTCTTGACGAGAAGTAGACCAATGCGCAGCGTGTTGAGCGAACATGGTACTTTATTTAGTTAAAGTATACCAAACACAAAACAAAACACGACTCGTGACGTCCTCAGTAACAATGACCAATACGGAACAAAAACCCACAAACACAAAGTGAAACACAGACAGTTAAATATGGCTCCCAATCAGAGACAACCAGCACACAGCTGACACTCGTTGCCTCTGATTGGGAGTCACTCAGTCAAACATAGAAAATGACGAACTAGAAACACCCAACATAGATATACACCACATAGAAACAAACACACTCTGGCTCAACAACTATAGTCCATAGCCAGGGTGTGACAGTACCCCCCCCTAAAGGCGCGGACTGCGACCGCGCCTAAATACGAGCAAAACAGGAGAGGGCTGGGTGGGCATTTCTCCTCGGAGGCGCTCGGCTCGGGCTTGGACCCACCACCTTCCACAATCCCCCGTAGCGCCCCGGTCCGGTCTGACCCCGCTGGCTGGATCTGGACCGGACATAGACGAGCGGATTGCTCAAACTCCGTAGTGGAGTAGCTGACCTGATCAGGCACCGGACTGACGCGCGCACCCTGGCTTCGGTGCGTGAGGCAGGAACGGACCGACCTGGCTGACGATACGCACCCTTGGCTTGGTGCGTGGGCGAACGGACCTCACCAGGCTGGCGACTTCGCATCCTTGGCTTGGATGCGGAGTAGCAGGAACGAGCTGGACCAGGCTGACGTACTGCACCCCAGGCTTGGTGCGAGTGGCAGGAACAGGCCGGGTCGGGCTGGCGAAGCACACCGTGAGGTTTGTAGCGAGTGGCAGGAACAGGCCGGACCGGGCTGGCGACGCACACCGTGGGCTTGGTGCGTGGAGCAGGGACAGGCCGGGCTGGGCTGGCGACGCACACCGTAGGTTTGGTGCGTGGAGCAGCAACTGGCCGGGCTGGGCTGGCGACGCACACCGTAGGCTTGGTGCGTGGAGCAGGAACAGGCCGGACTGGGCTGGCGACGCACACCGTAGGCTTGGTGCGTGGAGCAGGAACAGGCCGGGCTGGGCTGGCGACGCACACCGTAGGCTTGGTGCGTGGAGCAGGGACAGGCCTCACCGGACTGTGGAGACGGATAGGAGACCTGGAGTGAAGAGCGGCCACAACCCGTCCCGGCTGAATGCCTACCCTCACACTCTCTGTGTGAGGCATCCGCACAGGACGTACAGGGCTGTGTACCCGTGACTGACATGACAGCACCTGACACTGGAGCAGGATATCCGGGACCGCGGAGAGGCATTGGAGACCACGACGTTGAGCCGGCACACTCCGTCCTGGCTGCATACCCCCCTTCGCACCGACACGTGCGGGGTGCTCGCACAGGACGTACAGGACTATGCCGGACCACTCGTGGCACAGTACGCCGCTCCGCATACCGCGGAACCTGCCCCGTCCCATGCTGCCATGCCTGAGTACGGGAAGTTGGTTCCGCTCTCCATCCCGGCCTCGCCAACCTGCCTTCTGGCCCCCAAAACCCGGTGGCCTCCTCTCCAAATCTCCCTGTGGCAGCCTCCTGCTGCCCAGCCGCCCATGCTGTGTGCCCCCCCCAATTTTTTTTGGGGTTGCCTCTCGTCCGTCCGACGATGGCCCTGCTGACGCCGCTGCTCCTCTCTCGCCAGGGCCTTAATCTTCGCCCATGGCCCTTTGCCCCCGAGCATGTCCTCCCAGGACTACGATTTGCCCACCTGGGCCATCGCCAACCTCTCCATCTCCTTACCCGGCGCTTCCTCCCATGTCCAGTCTCCTTGCTCCTGGACACGCTGCTTGGTCCTTTTATGGTGGGTTTTTCTGTCACGATCGTCTTGACGAGAAGTAGACCAATGCGCAGCGTGTTGAGCGAACATGGTACTTTATTTAGTTAAAGTATACCAAACACAAAACAAAACACGACTCGTGACGTCCTCAGTAACAATGACCAATACGGAACAAAAACCCACAAACACAAAGTGAAACACAGACAGTTAAATATGGCTCCCAATCAGAGACAACCAGCACACAGCTGACACTCGTTGCCTCTGATTGGGAGTCACTCAGTCAAACATAGAAAATGACGAACTAGAAACACCCAACATAGATATACACCACATAGAAACAAACACACTCTGGCTCAACAACTATAGTCCATAGCCAGGGTGTGACAGTTGTAGGGATCAGTTGGTAGAACATGGTGTTACTGTATATCTATGGTGTTGTAGGGATCAGTTGGTAGAACATGGTGTTACTGTATATCTATGGTGTTGTAGGGATCAGTTGGTAGAACATGGTGTTACTGTATATCTATGGTGTTGTAGGGATCAGTTGGTAGAACATGGTGTTACTGTATATCTATGGTGTTGTAGGGATCAGTTGGTAGAACATGGTGTTACTGTATATCTACAGTGTTGTAGGGATCAGTTGGTAGAACATGGTGTTACTGTATATCTATGGTGTTGTAGGGATCAGTTGGTAGAACATGGTGTTACTGTATATCTATGGTGTTGTAGGGATCAGTTGGTAGAACATGGTGTTACTGTATATCTATGGTGTTGTAGGGATCAGTTGGTAGAACATGGTGTTACTGTATATCTATAGTGTTGTAGGGATCAGTTGGTAGAACATGGTGTTACTGTATATCTATGGTGTTGTAGGGATCAGTTGGTAGAACATGGTGTTACTGTATATCTATGGTGTTGTAGGGATCAGTTGGTAGAACATGGTGTTACTGTATATCTATAGTGTTGTAGGGATCAGTTGGTAGAACATGGTGTTACTGTATATCTATGGTGTTGTAGGGATCAGTTGGTAGAACATGGTGTTACTGTATATCTATGGTGTTGTAGGGATCAGTTGGTAGAACATGGTGTTACTGTATATCTATGGTGTTGTAGGGATCAGTTGGTAGAACATGGTGTTACTGTATATCTATGGTGTTGTAGGGATCAGTTGGTAGAACATGGTGTTACTGTATATCTATGGTGTTGTAGGGATCAGTTGGTAGAACATGGTGTTACTGTATATCTATGGTGTTGTAGGGATCAGTTGGTAGAACATGGTGTTACTGTATATCTATGGTGTTGTAGGGATCAGTTGGTAGAACATGGTGTTACTGTATGTCTATGGTGTTGTAGGGATCAGTTGGTAGAACATGGTGTTACTGTATATCTATGGTGTTGTAGGGATCAGTTGGTAGAACATGGTGTTACTGTATATCTATGGTGTTGTAGGGATCAGTTGGTAGAACATGGTGTTACTGTATATCTATGGTGTTGTAGGGATCAGTTGGTAGAACATGGTGTTACTGTATATCTATGGTGTTGTAGGGATCAGTTGGTAGAACATGGTGTTACTGTATATCTATGGTGTTGTAGGGATCAGTTGGTAGAACATGGTGTTACTGTATATCTATGGTGTTGTAGGGATCAGTTGGTAGAACATGGTGTTACTGTATATCTATGGTGTTGTAGGGATCAGTTGGTAGAACATGGTGTTACTGTATATCTAGTGTTGTAGGGATCAGTTGGTAGAACATGGTGTTACTGTATATCTATGGTGTTGTAGGGATCAGTTGGTAGAACATGGTGTTACTGTATATCTACGGTGTTGTAGGGATCAGTTGGTAGAACATGGTGTTACTGTATATCTATGGTGTTGTAGGGATCAGTTGGTAGAACATGGTGTTACTGTATATCTATGGTGTTGTAGGGATCAGTTGGTAGAACATGGTGTTACTGTATATCTATGGTGTTGTAGGGATCAGTTGGTAGAACATGGTGTTACTGTATATCTATGGTGTTGTAGGGATCAGTTGGTAGAACATGGTGTTACTGTATATCTATGGTGTTGTAGGGATCAGTTGGTAGAACATGGTGTTACTGTATATCTATGGTGTTGTAGGGATCAGTTGGTAGAACATGGTGTTACTGTATATCTATGGTGTTGTAGGGATCAGTTGGTAGAACATGGTGTTACTGTATATCTGATGGTGTTGTAGGGATCAGTTGAGACATGGTGCTGAACCAGAAGCTATGGTATCTGCTGGTATGGTGGGAACTCATCTATGGGCAGCGAACAATGGGTTACTGTATATCTAGGTGTTTGGGAAGGGAACACAGTCTATGGGTCTTGAGGACAAGAGTGGTGCACGTCACTCATGGGGTTGTAAGGATCAGTTGGTAGAACTTACTGGGAAATACTTACTGTATATCCTGTGGATCGTGAGGGACAGTTGGTAGGACTATGCTGGGGTTGGACTAGCTGCGCGTGGACTACAGTAGGGCTGGGGAACATGGTGTTACTGTATGATTATGGTGTTGTAGGGATGTGGAAGAACATTGTACTGTATAACTAAGGAGGAGAACAGATTTTGGTATACAGTTAATTTAAACCTATAGTAAAATCCTTGTTTTGGTAGAACATCGTCTCCTTGCATACTTGAGCAATGCCGCTGAAAGGTGTGTAGACTGGTGACTGTATATCTATGGTGTTGTAGGGATCAGTTGGTAGAACATGGTGTTACTGTATACTCTATGGTGTTGTAGGGATCAGTTGGTAGAACATGGTGTTACTGTATATCTATGGTGTTGTAGGGATCAGTTGGTAGAACATGGTGTTACTGTATATCTATGGTGTTGTAGGGATCAGTTGGTAGAACATGGTGTTACTGTATATCTATGGTGTTGTAGGGATCAGTTGGTAGAACATGGTGTTACTGTATATCTATGGTGTTGTAGGGA
>NW_025539135.1:0-14690 GCF_020615455.1 Coregonus clupeaformis
CCATCAAGCTACATACAGTGGGGAAAAAAGTTTTAGGTCAGCCACCAATTGTGCAAGTTCTCCCACTTAAAAAAAGATGAGAGAGGCCTGTAATTTTCATCATAGGTACACGTCAACTATGACAGACAAATTGAGAAAAAAATCCAGAAAAATCCCATTGTAGGATTTTTTTAATGAATTTATTTGCAAATTATGGTGGAAAATAAGTATTTGGTCACCTCAAACAAGCAAGATTTCTGGCTCTCACAGACCTGTAACTTCTTCTTTTAAGAGGTCCTCTGTCCTCCACTGCATTACCTGTATTAATGGCACCTGTTTGAACTTGTTATCAGTATAAAAGACACCTGTCCACACAACCTCAAACAGTCACACTCCAAACTCCACAATGGCCAAGACCAAAGAGCTGTCAAAGGACACAAAAACAAAATTGTAGACCTTCACCAGGCTGAAGACTGAATCTGCAATAGGTAAGCAGCTTGGTTTGAAGAAATCAACTGCTGGGAGCAATTATTAGGAAATGGAAGACATACAAGACCACTGATAATCTCCCTCGATCTGGGGCTCCAACGCAAGATCTCACCCCTGGTCAAAATGATCACAAGAAACTGAGCAAAAATCCCAGAACCACACAGGGGACCCTAGTGAATGACCTGCGGAGAGCTGGGGACCAAAGTAGCACAAAGCCTACCATCAGTAACACGACTACGCCGCCAGGGACTCAAATCCTGCAGTGCGAGAATTGTCTCCCTGCTGCCAGTACATGTCCAGGCCACACGTCTGAAGTGCATTTTGGATGATCCAGAAGAGGATTGGGGAGAATGTCTGTATATGGTCAGATGAAACCAAAAATATAACTTTGTAAAAACTCAACTCTAGTCATGTTTGGAGGACAAAGAATGCTGAGTTGCATCCAAAGAACACCATACCTACTGTGAAGCATGGGGTTGGAAACATCATGCTTTGGGGCTGTTTTTTCTGCAAAGGGACCAGGACGACTGATCTGTAAGGAAAGCAGAATGAATGGGGCCATGTATCGGGGAGATTTTGGAGGGAAACCCTCCCTTCCATCAGCAAAGGGCATTGAAGATGAAACGTGGCTGGTCTTTCAGCATGACAATGATCCCAAACACACCGGCCCGGGGCAGCGAAGGATGGCTTCGTAGAGAAGCATTTCAAGGTCCTGGAGTGGCCTAGCCAGTCTCCCAGATCTCAACCCCATAGAAAATCTTTGGAGGGAGTTGAAAGTCTGTGTTGCCCGGCATGACAGCCCCAAACATCACTGCTCTAGAGGAGATCCTGCATGGAGGAATGGGCCAAATACCCAGCAACAGTGTGTGAAAACTCTAGTTGAAGACTTACAGAAAACATTTGACCTGTGTCATTGCCAACAAAGTGTCATGAGCCCTCTCACTCCACCGGGTTACCACCTTAATTTGTTTCCACTATCTTCCACTCTGCTCACCTCCTCTCTCTACTCCAGCCTAACTAGCTCCACCCTGTCCCTGCTCTGCTCGGCTCCTAATGCTACTCTTGCCAGCTGCGCTGCATTACCCCACTAACCTCTCCCAGTATTTAGGCCCTGTCTTTCAGCTCTCCGGTGTCAGATTGCGTCTGCAAAGCTGCACACCCGGGAACCTGTTTGCTCGCGCTTCTGGCTCACCCTGGCTTTTGTGACCCCCGGACCTGCCTGTTTTTGGATACTCTTCTGCCTCAGGAGATTCAGACTCTCGCTTCTGCCATTACGACTCCTGACTACTCTTCAATCCCCGTAACTCTGACCAGCCTTCTGCCTTGCACTACGTATTTTGATTTCCGCCTGAACTTCGTACTGCACTGCCTGGTTTCAACTCCGCCTGTTGTGTCTGTGTCTCCCCCAGGACCTCTGGACTACCCACCGCTTCATAGGACGCATCGCTGCCACTGGGGGGCACAGACCCAGCGCATTGGACCGGGATCCCCTGTTGCACCCCCTGGAGCCTTCATTCACTCCCTACTTCCCTTTTCCCTTAAGTTTAATAAACTTTCTGGTGTGACGCAATGGTCCTCTGGTCGTCTGTCTGAACCGTGACAGTACGATCTGACCATTATGGGACTCAGCGCTACACTTTCCCCGACATGGAAACCGATGAGCATGAGCAGCAGTTCCAGCAGCAGCAACAACAACTCGCCATGATCATTCAACTCCTCACCAACCTTACCCCAGCCAGTCTGCCCACCAGCCCAGCCCCCGAGGTTACCTGCCGGTCATTGCAGCCGCTGCTCGAACCCAAGATTGGAAACCCCGAGCGGTTCAACGGCGATTCAACCCAGGTCCGGCCATCCTGACTAGCTGCCGACTTCAGTTCTCCCTTGCAGCCAAGGACCTTCGCCACGGAGGGCTAAAGTTGGGTATGCCATCACTCACCTGACGGGCCGAGGCTCGACTCTGGGGGAACAGCAGAGTTCGAACGGTCAAACCCCGCATGTGCAACCTTCGACCTGTTTGCTGAGGGAGATGCTGAAGGGGTGTTTGACCTGGATTCACCCACTGCAGAGGCGTCGTGAACTGTTCAGTATTCGACAAGGCAGACGTACAGTCGCAGACCATTCCATCGATTCCGAACCCCCTGGCTAGACGAAGTTCTTGGAACACACCATCGTTGGTGGAACGTTCTTCCATAGTTTGGCTGACTATATCAAGGCGACGAGTTGGTCTCCCATGAACTGCCTTCCACTCTTGATGAAGCCATCGCACTGACTGTCAGGATCGACAGAAGGGGATACAGACCCGTCGTCGTGAGAGGGGGCGCCAAGGTCCACCTACTACCGGCATTCGGAGAGATCCGACTGGGCTCCTGTCATCTACTGCCACTCACCCAGGTCAGCTTGATCAGTCTGAGCCTATGGAGATTGGGCGAGCCTCCCTCACTCCTGCAGAGCGCCAGCGCCGCACCTCAAACCTCTGCCTCTATTGTGGAGGTGATGGACATCGTGTGGTAACCTGCCCTTTAAAGGGCCGAGGCTCACCGGGCGTAGGGGGGAGTCCGGTTGAGTTCAATGACCATCCAGTCCTCCGACCGCAAACCCCTGCTGCAAGTTCACCTCCGCCTCTCTGACTCAACTCACACCTTGGCTGCTCTGGTGGATTCTGGCGCCCGAAGCCAACATAATGGACATCAACGCTGGCACGCCAACTGGGACTGGAGAACCTCCGTTTGACACCTCCCTATTCCTGCCCGGGCACTGGACGGACACTTACTCGGATCGGTCACTCATGTCACGGCCCCGGTCTCGATGGGTCTGTCCGGAAACCATCAAGAAACTATCCAGTTTCACCTGCTCCCCTCTCCAGGCCAACCCCTCATCCTGGGTTACCCATGGCTCCGCCTGGCACAACCTCAGCTCGACTGGGTGACCGGGGTGATCAGGGAGTGGGGAGAGACTGCCACCGAACTGCCTGCTTGCTGCCGCTTTCCCCTCGGCCAGTACCTACTAACCCCCGCTCCTGACCTCTCCAATGTCCCAGAATGCTACCATGGTCTCAGAGAGGTGGTTTTAACAAAGCAAGAGCCATCTCTGCCCCCTCACCGACCGTGTACGACTGTGCCATCGACTCCTCCCTGGAACAGCTCCTCCAAGGGGTCGTCTTTATTCGTTGTCTGCTCCTGAAAGAAAGTCCATGGAGGACTACATCAATGGCTCTCTGTCACAGGATTAATCCGTTCATCTTCATCTCCTGCTGGTGCTGGCTTCTTCTGCTTGTGGGGAAGAAGGACGGATCTCTTCGCCCCTGCACGACTACAGGGGACTCAAACGACATCACGAGTGAAAACCATTACCCTCTGCCTCTGCTCACCTCTGCAATTTTTGAGTTGCTCCAGGGAGCCACTGTTTTTACCAAGTTGGATCTCGAAATCGCTTACCACCTAGTGCGGATCCGGAGGGAGATGAATGGAAAACCGCATTCAAACTACACCAACAGGCCACTACGAGTATCTGGTTATGCCTTTTGGCCTCACCAGATGCCTCCTGCTGTGTTTCCAGGCTCTAGTGAATGATGTACCGGGACATGTTAAACAAGTTTGTCTTCGTTTACCTGGATGACATCTTAATTTACTCCAGAAACCTGTCTGAACACACCCGCCATGTCCAGCAAGTCCTTCGTCGTCTTCTGGAGAATTCCCTCTACGCCAAGGCAGAGAAATGTGAGTTTCACGTCAAGACAGTGGCCTTCCCGGGGTACATAGTGGCAGAAGGAAGTATCCAAATGGATCCTGCCAAAGTATCAGCAGTCACTTCATGGCCAGTTCCGGAGAACAGAAAGAAGCTGCAACAGTTTCTGGGGTTTGCTAACTTCTATAGGAAGTTTATCCGGGAACTACAGTACCGTTGCTGCCCCTCTCACTGCTCTAACCAGCACCAAGCAACCCTTCACCTGGACCCCAGCACTGAAGCAAAGCCTTCAGTACCCTCAAGGTGAGGTTCACCTCCCAGCTCCCCATCCTCCAGATGCCTGATGTGGACCGGCAACATTGTGGAGGTGGACGCCTCGGATGTGGGAGTTGGTGCTGTGATTTCTCAGTGGGCTGGGAGGATAGGAAGCTCCATCCCTGTGCCTTTTTCTCACGTCGGTTGTCCCCTCTGAGTGCAGATTACGACATAGGGAACCGTGAGCTGCTGGCTGTGAAGCTTGCCTTGGAGGAGTGGCGTCACTGGCTGGAGGGGTCCACCATTCCATTTCTCGTTTGGACGATCATAAGAACCGGGAGTACATCCGCACGGCCAAGCGGTTGAACTCCAGGCAAAGTCCGCGCTGGGCCCTGTTCTTCACCAGGTTTAATTTCACTCTGTCATACCGGCCTGGATCACGCAACACCAAGCCAGACGCCCTCTCCCGTCAATTCCAGAAGGATGACACCCCTCCAAGGACCCTGTGTCGATTCTGCCAAGTCCCTGTATCGTTGCAGCTCTGACCTAGGCTGTTGAGGAACAGGTGCTGGAGGCTCTCCAAATCCAGCCAGGTCCCAGCACTTGCCCAGCTGACCGCTCTTTTTGTCCCCCGAAGACCGAGGGTCCCAGGTCATTCAGTGGGGACATGACTCCGGCCTAGCTTGTCACCCTGGCTCCACCACGCACCACAACCTGCTCGCCCAGAGGGTTCTGGTGGCCCTCTCTGAGGAAGGATGTACGGGATTCGTCCCAAGCCTGCCCCATGCAACCAACACAAGTCGTCCTGCCAGCCCCCAGCCCGGATTGCTGCAGCCCCTGCCAATGCCCAGACGTCCCTGGTCTCACATCGCCCCCTTGACTTTGTCACGGGGCTGCCCCTTCAAGTGGCATGACCCGTCATTCTCACCATCGTTGACCGTTTCAGCAAGATGGCACACTTCATTACCTCTCCCAAGCTCCCAACGCCGAGGAGACCGGCAGGTGGTCCTGGAACACGTCTTCCGGATCCACGGACTGCCAAGGGATGTTGTTTCTGACCGTGGTCCACCAATTCTCCCTCCGCTTTTGGAAGGAGTTCTGTCACCTGCTGGGAGCCACAGTCAGTCTGACTTCCCGGATTCCATCCCCAATCCAATGGGCAGTCAGAGCGGGCTAATCAGGAGCTCGAGAAGGCACTGTCGCGATGCATGACTTCACGCACCCCCACTCCTGGTCGCAGCAATTGACATGGGTGGAGTACGCACACAATTCTCTGACCTGCTCTGCCATCGGTATGTCCCCCTTTCCAATGTGTTTGTGGATACCAGCCTCTCTCTTTTGCCAGCCAGGGAGGAGGAGGTTACTTGCCCATCTGCACTTGCTTTTGCCCGTCCCGATGTCGCCGCACCTGGTCACAAGCCCAGCCACACTCCTCAGGTCCGGCCAGCTACACTACCGGGGCCAACCGTCGGAGAATTCCCTGCTCCCACCTACCATGTTGGTCAAGGGTGTGGTTGTCATCGAAGAACCTGCCACTCAGGGTGGAGTCGCAGAAGCTGGCACCTCGGTTCATTGGCCCATTCCCTATCATAAGAGTGATTAGCCCAACTGCTGTCCGGCTCAACTGCCAATTCCTGAGGGTGCACCCCACTTTCCATGTGTCTAAGATTAAGCCCATCCATGAGAGTCCGCTGGTCCCTGCTCGCCTGGTCCTCCTCCTCCACGGCTTCGTCGATGGTGGTCTGGTTTACACCGTCCGCCGCCTGCGCTTCGGTCCAGACGGAGGGGGTAGGGGTCTCAGTACCTCATTGACTGGGAGGGCTAGGACCTGAGGAAAGGACCTGGGTGCAGTCGGATTGTGGATGGGACTCTCATCACCGCTTTCCACCAACGGCATCCTGATCAACCTGCAATCCGTAGGGGCCGCCCCAGAGGGGTCCCTAACCGTCCGGCCCCGCTCAGGCTTCCTGTCCTGTGCCTGATCCTGTCTCCGGACTGTCCATCTCCCGACCACGGCCCTCCGGCTTCCTCCCGAGGATGAGGACGTTCACTCGACCGTTCGGAGGAGTTCTAGCCCTCCTCCGGCTCCCCTCCTCCGCCCTGGCGTGGTGTTGCTCTTGGGACTTCTGGGGCCGTCCCTTGGGGGGTTCTGTCATGAGCCCTCTCACTCCACGGGTTACCACCTTAATTTGTTTCACTATCTTCCACTCTGCTCACCTCCCTCTCTCTACTCAGCCTATACTAGCTCCACCTGTCCCTGCTCTGCTCGGCTCTAATTACTCTGCCAGCTGCGCTGCATTACCCACTAACCTCTCCAGTATTTAGGCCCTGTCTTTCAGCTCTCCGGTGTCAGATCGTCTGCAAAAGCTCACACCGGAACCTGTTTGCTCGCGCTTCTGGCTCACCCTGGTTTTGTGACCCCGGACCTGCCTGTTTTTTGGATACTCTTCTGCCTCAGGAGATCCAGACCTGCTTCTGCCATTCGACTCCCTGACTACTCTTCAATCCCTGTAATCTGACCAGCCTTCTGCCTTGCTACTACGTATTTTGGATTTCCCTTGAACTGTACTGCTGCCTGGTTTCATTCCCCTGTTGTGTCTGTGTCTCCCCCCAGGACTTAACTGGACCACCCACCACCGGCTTCATAGGGACGCATCGCTGCCACTGGGGGGGGCACAGACCCAGCGCATTGGGACAGGATCCCTGTTACCCCCTGGAGCCTTCATTCACTCCCTACTTCCCCTTTTCCCTTAAGTTTAATAAACTTTCTGGTGTGAACGTAATTGTGGTCCTCTGGTCGTCTGTCTGAACCGTGACTACAAAGGGGGTATATAACAAAGTATTGAGAAACTTTGTTATTGACCAAATACTATATTTTCCACCATCATATGCCAATAAATTCACAAAAAATCCTACAATGTGATTTTCTGGATTTTTTTCTCATTTGTCTGTCATGAGTTGACGATTGGTACCTATGATGAAAATTACAGGCCTCTCTCATCTTTTTAAGTGGGAGAACTTGCACATTGGTGGCTGACTAAATACTTTTTTCCCACTGTACTAACCCTCAGCTTATCATCTTTGCTTGACCTCAATGTCCATAGTCTTTCAATTAACAACACAAGACTTCTGCTAGGTAAAATTCAAACACAAAACACAAATTCTACATCTCTAACACCTAACCTTTTGAAACAACTTGCTAGACACTGACTTATCCTTGAGAGTATAATTAACTACTACTAGAAATCAGAAAAATTCAACAGCATCAAAGAAAGTGGGGAAGCTAAGCAAGTAGCACTACATCTGTAATCATTAAGTGCTTTGAAAGGCTGATTATGCACACCAACCTCATCATCCCAGAAAGTTTTTGTGATCAAGTCTTTTTATTAAATATTTTATTGTTGGACATAAAAGACTGTAAAAACACCACCAAATCTGCTCAAGTGATTTTTTAATTTGAAAATCTGTTCCAAAGTATTCCTACACATAATAGAGAGAGAGATACAGTGCCTTCAGAAAGTATTAACACCCCTTGACTTTTTCAGAATTGTGTTTTGTTACAGCTTGAATTTACTTTTAGATTTTGTGTCATTGGCCTACATACATTACCCCATAATGTCAAAGTGGAATTATGTTTTTAGAATTAATAAAAAATGAAAAGCTGAAATGTCTTGAGTCAATAGGTATTCAACCCCTTTGTTATGACAAACCTAAATAAGTTCAGGAGTAAAACTGCGCTTACTCTGTGTGCAATAGAGTGTTTAACATGATTTTTGAACGACTACCTCTTCTCTGTACCCCACACATAAAATTATAGAGCAGTGAATTTCAAACACAGATTCAACCAGGAAGTTTTCCAATGCCTACCAAGAAGGGTACCCTATTGGTAGATGGGTAAAAAAATAAAGCAGACATTGAATAGCATGGTGAAGTTGGAGATGATTACACTTTGGATGGTGTATCAATACACCCAGTCTCTACAAAAGATACAGAAGTCCTTCCTAACTCAGTTGCCGAGAGAGGAAAGAAACCGCTCAGGGATTTCACCATGAGGCCAATGCTGACTTTAAAAACATTTACAGAGTTTAATAGCAGTGACAGGAGAAAACTGAGGATGGATCAACAACATTGTAGTTGCTCCACAATACTAACCTAATTGACAGAGGTGAAGAAGGCAGCCTGTATAGAATACAAATATTCCAAAACATGCGTCCTGTTCGCAAACTAAGGCACTAAAGTAATACTGTGAAAAAATGTGGCAAAGCATCACTTTTTTGTCCTGAATACAACGTGTTGTTTGGGGCAAATCCAATACAACACATTACCTGAGTACCACTCCATATATTTTCAAGCAAAGTGGTGGCTGCATCAGTGTTATGAGTATGCTTGTAATCGTTAAGGAGAGGGAGTTTTTCAGGATAAAAAAATAATTGGAATGTAGCTAAGCACAGGCAGAATGCTAGAGCAAAACCTGATTCAGTTTGCTTTCCACCAGAAAATGGGAGATGAATTCACCTTTCAACAGGACAATAACCTATAACACAAGCCAAGATATACACTGGAATCGCTTACCAAGACAACATTGAATGTTCCTGAGTGGCTTAGTTACCATTTTGTCTTAAATTGTCTTGAAAATCTATGGCAAGACTTGAAAATTGCTGTCTAGCATTGATCAACAACCAACTTGACAAAGCTTGAAGAATTTTAAAAAGAACAATGCGCAAATATTGTACAATCCAGGTGTAAATAACTCTTCGAGACTTACCCACAAAGACTCACAGCTGTAATCGCTGCAAAGGTGTTTCTAACGTTTATTGACTCAGGGTCGTGAATATTTATGTAAATAAGATATTTCTGTATTTCATTTTCAATATATTTGCAAACATTTCTAACAACATGTTTTCACCTTGTCATTATGAGGTATTGTGTGTAGATGAAGTTAGAAAAAACATATACTTAATCCATTTGGAATTGAGGCTGTAACACAACAAAATGTGGAATAAGTCAAGGGGTATGAATACTTTCTGAAGGCACTGTATGCGATCGTAGTACAAATGCTGTTCATTGACTACAGCGCAGCGTACTCAACACCATAGTCCCTCCAAGATCTTCACCAAGCTTGGGACCCTGGGACTGAACACCTCTGCAACTGTATCCTGGAATTCCTGACGGGCCAACCCCAGATGGTGAGGGTAGGCAACATCACCTCCCATACGCTGACCCTCAACATTGGGGGCCCACAGGTGTGAGCTTAGTCCCCTCCCATACTCCCCTGTTCACCCACGACTGTGTGGCAACTTGTACATGACTCCAACACCATCATCAAGTTAGCTGACAACATGACGATGGTAGGCTTGATCACCGGTGACGCATGATACAGCCTACAGGGAGGAGGGTCAGTGATGTCAGTAAGACAAAGGATCTGATCGTGGACTACAGGAAATGGGTGAAGGCGAGCACGCCCCCATCCATAACGACGGCTGCAGTAGAGCGGGTCAAGAGCTTCAAGTTCCTACGTCTCCAAATCACAATGACTTAAAATGGTCCACACACACGTGCACAGTCATGGCGAAGGCGCGACAGCGCCTCTTCCACAATCAGGGAGGTTGGAAAGATTTGGCATGGGCCCTCAAATCCTCATAAAGTTTCTACAGCTGCACCATTGAAAGCATCTTGACTAACTGCATCACTGCTTGGTATGGCAACTGCACCGCACTCGATTGCATAGCGCTACAGAGGGTGATGCGGACAGCCCAGTACATCACTGGGGCCCGAGCTCCCATCCAGGACCTCTAATACAGTGGTGTGAAAGGAATGCCCAGAAAATTGTTAGACTCAGCCAACGAAGCCATAGACTGTTCTCTGCTCTCCAGCACAGCAAATGGTACTGGAGAAAAAGTCTGACACCAACAGGGTCCTGAGACAGCTTCTGTCCCAAAGCCATAAGACTGCTAAATAGCTAACAAAATGGTCTACGGACTATGTGCATTGACCTTTTATTTTTATTTTTGCAAATAACTCTATGCACCTCACACAGACTCACACCGACACTCCAACACACACACACATTCATACTGACTCTACACACACACGCACACACACTCACTAACAATCATCATACAAGCTGCTGCTACTCTCGTTCCAAAATGATGGGCATTAATATGGAGTTGGTCCCCCCTTTGCTGCTATAACAGCCTACACTCTTCTGGGAAGGCTTTCCACTAGATGTTGGAACATTGCTGCAGGGGACTTGCTTTTCAGCCAAAAGAGCATTGGTGAGGTCGGGCACTGATGTTGGGCGATTAGGCCTGGCTCGTAGTCGGTGTTCCACTCATCCCAAAGGTGTTCGATGGGGTTGAGATCAGGCTCTGTGCAAGCCAGTCAAGTTCTTCCACACCGATCTCGACAAACCATTTCTGTAATGGACCTCGTTTTGTCGACAGGGCATTGTCATGCTGAAACAGAAAAGGGCCTTCCCCAAACTGTTGCCACAAAATTGGCAGCACAGAATTCCCGTCTAGAAAGGGGCCTTAGCCCAAACCATGAAAAGCAGCCCCAGACCATTATTCCTCCTCCACCAAACTTTTCAGTTGGCACTATGCATTAGGGCGAGGTATCCGCCAAACCCATATTTGTCCATCGGACTGCCAGATGGTAAAGTCGTGATTCATCACTCCAGAGAACTAGTTTCCCACTGCTCCAGAGTCCAATGGCTGCGAAGCGTTACACCACTCCAGCCGATGCATTCGCGCATGGTGAACTTAGAGCTGAACTCGGACATGGAAACCCATTTCATGACACTCCCGAGACGAACAGTTCTTGTGCTGACGCTGCTTCCAGAGGCAGTTTGAACTCGGTGTAAGTGTTGACAACCGAGGACGGACGATTTTTACGTGCTGCATGCTTCCCAGCACTGCGGTCCCGTTCTGTGAGCTTGTGTGGCCTACCACTTCGCGGGCTGAGTCGTGTGTTGCTCCTAGACGTTTCCATTCACATTAACAGCACTTACAGTTGACCGTGGGCAGCTCTAGCAGGCAGAAATTTGAAGAACTGACTTGTTGAAAACGTGGCATCCGTGACGGTGCCAAGTTGAAAGTCACTGAGTTCTTCAGTAAGGCCATTCTACTGACAATGCTTGTCTATGCAGCTTGCATGGCAGTGTGCTCGATTTTATAAACCTGTCAGCAACGAAAGTGTGGCTGAAATAGCCGAATGCACTAATTTGAAGGGGGTGTCCCACATCTATTGCATATATGGTGTATGGTGATGCCTGGTCACCTTACCCCCTATACATACAGTGGGGGAGAACAAGTATTTGATACACTGCCGATTTTGCAGGTTTTCCTACTTACAAAGCATGGTAGAGGTCTGTAATTTTTATCATAAGGTACATACAACTGTGAGAGACGGAATCTCAAAACAAAAATCTAAGAAAATCACATTGTATGATTTTTTAAGTAATTAATTTGCATTTTATTGCATGACATACAGTGGGGGAAAAAGTATTTAGTCAGCCACCAATTGTGCAAGTTCTCCCACTTAAAAAAGATGAGAGAGGCTCTGTAATTTTCATCATAGGTACACGTCAACTATGACAGACAAAATGAGAAAAAAAATCCAGAAAATCACATTGTAGGATTTTTATGAATTAATTTGCAAATTGTGGTGGAAAATAAGTATTTGGTCAATAACAAAAAGTTTCTCAATACTTTATTATATACCCTTTTGGCAATGACACAGGTCAAAACGTTTTTCTGTAAGTCTTCACAGGTTTTCACACACTGTTGCTGGTATTTTGGCCTTTTCCTCCATGCAGATCTCCTCTAGAGCAATGATGTTTTGGGGCTGTCGCTGGGCAACACGGACTTTCTAACTCCCTCCAAAGATTTTCTATGGGGTTGAGATCTGGAGACTGGCTAGAGCCACTCCAGGACCCTGAAATGCTTCTTACGAAGCCACTCCTTCGTTGCCCGGCGGTGTGTTTGTGTATCATTGTCATGCTGAAAGACCCAGCCACGTTTCATCTTCAATGCCCTTGCTGATGGAAGGAGGTTTTCACTCAAAATCTCACGATACATGGCCCCATTAATTATTTCCTTTACACGGATCAGGTCGTCCTGGTCCCTTTGCAGAAAAAACAGTACCAAATGTTGATGTTACCACCCCCATGCTTCACAGTAGGTATGGTGTTCTTTGGATGCAAACGCAGCATTCTTTGTCCTCCAAACACGAACGATTTGAGTATTTGCCAAAAAAATTATTTTGAGTTCATCTGACCATATGACATTCTCCCAAATCCTCTTCTGGATCATCCAAATGCACTCTGGCAAACTTCGACGGGCCTGGACGCTGTACTGGCTTAAGCAGGGGGACACGTCTGTTTTAGACTGCAGGATTTGAGTCCCTGTCGTGTGTGTGTTACTGATGGTAGGCTTTGTTACTTTGGTCCTAGCTCTCTGCAGGTCATTCACTAGGTCCCACCAGTGTGGTTCTGGGGATTTTTTGCTCACGTATCATTATCTTCTGCAGTGGAGCCCCAGATCGAGGAGATTATCAGTGGTTCTTTGTATGTCTTCCATTTCCTAATATTGCTCCCACATTTGATTTCTTCAGACCAAGCTGCTTACCTATTGCAGATTCAGTCTTCCCAGACCTGGTGCAGGTCTTACAATTTTGTTTCTGGTGTCCTTTGAAGTCTTTTGGTCTTGGCCATAGCGTGGAGTTTGGAGTGTGACTGTTTGAGGTTGTGGACAGGTGTCTTTTATACTGATACAAAGTCAAAGCAGGTGCCTTAACTACAGGTAACGAGTGGAGGACAGAGGAGCCTCTTAAAGAAGAAGTTACAGGTCTGTGAGAGCCAGAAATCTTGCTTATGTTTGTAGGTGACCAGCTACTTATTTTCCATAATTTGCAAATCTCATAAAAAAATCCTACATATGATTTTCTGGATTTTTTTCTCTCAATTTGTCTGTCATAAGTTGACGTGTACCTATGATGAAAATTACAGGCCTCCTCTCATCTTTTTAAATGGAGAACTTGCACAATTGGTGTGGCTGACTAAATACTTTTTTTCCCCACTGTAAGTATTTGATCACCTACCAACCAGTAAATTTCGTCTCACAGACCTGTTAGTTTTCTTTAAGAAGCCCTCCTGTTCTCCACTCATTACCTGTATTGACTGCAGACCTGTTGAACTCGTTACCTGTATAAAAGACACCTGGCACACACTCAATCAAACAGACTCAACCTCTCCAAAGGCTCCACAAGACCAGAGACTGTGGCAAGGAAATCAGGGATAAATTGTAGACCTGCACAAGGCTGGGATGGGTCTACAGGACAATAGGGCAAGCAGCTTAGGTGAGAAGGTAACAACTGTTTGGCGCAATTATTAGAAAATGGAAGAAGTTCGAGATGACGGTCAATCACCTTTCGGTCTGGGGGCTCCTGCAGATCTCACCTCGTGGGGCATCAATGTCATGAGGAAGGTGAAGGATCTGGTCCAGAACTCACACGGCAGGACCTGGTCAATACCTGAAGAGAGCTGGGACCACAGTCTCAAAGAGATGAAACTATTAGTAACACACTCGCACGTCATGGATTAAAAATCTGCAGCACGCAGGCCAGGTCCCCCTGCTAAAGCCGCATGTCGAGCCCCGTCTGAAGTTTGTCAATATGACCATCTGGATGATCCCAGGAGGGAATGGGAGAAGGTCATGTGGTCTGATGAGACAAAAATAGAGCTTTTGGTCTAAACTCCACTCCGCCGTGTTTGGAGGAAGAAGAAGGATGAGTACAACCAAGGCTAATGACCATCCCAACTCAGAGAGCATGGAGGTGAAAACATCATTCTTTGGGGATGCTTTTTCTGCAAAGGGGACAGGACGACTTCACCAATATTGAGGGGAGGATGGATGGGTGTATCGGCAAGATCTTGGCCAACAACCTCCCTTCCCTCGTAAGAGCATTGAAGATGGGTAGTGGGCTGGGTCTTCCAGCATGACACCGACCAAACACACACAGCCAGGGCACCAAGGAGTGGCTCCGTAAGAAGCATATGTCTGAGTGGTTAGGCAGGGTCTCAGACCTGAACCCAATAGAAAATCTTTGGAGGAGTGAAAGTCCATATAGAGAGAAATTGAACCTGAAGGTTCTGGAGAAGGTCTGTATGGGAGGAGGGAGCCAAAAATCCCTGCTGCAGGTGTGCAAACCTGGTCAAGACCACAGGAAAACTTAGTTAGGATCTCTGTAATTGCAAACAAAGGTTTATGTATCAAATAATAAGT
>NW_025539136.1:0-14696 GCF_020615455.1 Coregonus clupeaformis
ACACAGCTTCTTGTGCTCTCTCTCTCTCTCTCTCTCTCTCTCTCTCTTTCTCTTGCTGTCTCTCCACACACATACACTGAAGGAGGTTTCTTCCACGTGGTTTGAGGACACACACTCTGTGAGGAAATCTCCCTTTGTCTGACTGAGTGCTGGAGGAAGGGAGGAAGGCTGCTGGTGCTATGGCTGTGTCTGGTGTGACTGTGCTGACGGTGTGTTTCTCCTCAGGAGTGACTAGAACATGGGCAACAGGGTGTGACAGACAGGGTATGCATCCCAAATGGCACCCCATTCCCTATATAGTGCATTACAATGCGCCTATATAGGGAATAGAAAACTGAGAGACCTATACAGTGTACACTGGAGGGACATTTAGACAGTCTTTATGATGCCTCACAGCTAAATGTAGGCCTCTACTATTTTCTATGAGTTGAAGGGTTGCTGCAAAAGTTATGGGGTAAGGAGACTTGGTAAAGGCTGGTTAAAACCATTAGTGGCGCCCCAATTAGTTGAACGGTTTCGATTGTTTGGTCGTTAGGCTGTGGGTCGACCGAGATTATTTCGGTCAAGCAGCTAACAAATATATATATATTTGCGCCATCCTCCGTGGGCAACAATCCATTGCGGAGGCCTAGACTAAAAGCCAATTTATGCTTGATCCAAATGTGGTCAGAGGCTCATATGGGATGGTGTGTCGCAATGGCGGAGCCTACAGGCAATGAGAGGCTCAATTCGAACTCTGTACCGCATCGCCATGCGCCTCAAAATGTGGTAACAATGTGGGAGGGCTCTTTATGGGCAGGGGGAAAAAAGTGATTAGTCAGCCACCAATTGTGCAAGCTTCTACTTAAAAATATGAGAGAGGCCTGTAATTTCATCATCGTGGGGGTACAAGTCAACTATGACAGACAAAATGAGAAAAAAAAATCCAGAAAAATCACATTGTAGGATTTTAATGAATTTATTGGCAAATGATGGTGGGAAAATAAGTATTTGGCTTCAATAACACAAAGTTTCTCAATACTTTTAGTTATATACCCTTTGTTGGCAATGACAGAATAAACGTTTTTCTGTAAGTCTCTACAAGGTCACACACTGTTAAGCTTGTATTTATTCTCCATGCAGATCTCCTCTAGAGCAGTGATGTTTTGGGGCTGTCGACAACACAGACTTTCAACTCCCTCCAAAGATTTTCTATGGGGTTGAGATCTGGAGACTTCGAGAACACTCCGAGACCTTGAAATGCTTCATACGAGGCCACTCCGTTGTGCCCGGGCAAGGTGTGTTGGGGATCATTGTCATGCTGAAAGACCCAGCCAATGCGTTTCATCTTCAATGCCCTTGCTGATGGAAGGAGAGGTTTTCACTCAAAATCTCACGATACATGGCCCCATTCATTCTTTCCTTTAACGGATCAGTTAGTCCCTGGTCCCTTTGCAGAAAAAAAGAAAGCCCAAAAGCATGATGTTTCCTTACATTTGTGCTACAGTAGGTGGTGTTCTTTGGATGCAACTCAGAATTCTTTGTCCTCCAAACATGACGAGTGAGTTTTTACCAAAAAGTTATATTTTGGTTTCATCTGACCATATAAGGACATTCTCCCAATCCTCTTCTGGATCATCCAAATGCACTTCCAGACGGGCTCTGGACATGTACTTTGGCTTAAAGCAGGGGGACACGTCTCGCACTTTTTCTGATGAGTCCCTGGCACCGTAGTGTGTTACTGATGGTAGGCTTTGTTGCTTTGGTCCAGCTCTCTGCAGGTCATTCACTAGGTCCCCCTGTGCAGGGTTCTGGGATTTTTGCTCACCGTGCTTGGATCATTTTGACCCCACGGGGGTGAGATCTTTGTGCGTGGACCCCAGATTGAGGGAGATTATCAGGGTCTTGTATGTCTTCCATTTCTAATAATTGCTCCCACAGTTGATTTCTTCAAACCAAGCTGCTTACCTATTGCAGATTCAGTCTTCCCAGCCTGGTGCAAGTCTACAATTTTGTTTCTGGTGTCCTTTGACAGCTTTTGGTCTTGGCCATTGTGGAGTTTGGAGGTGACGAGTTTGTGGAAGTGTCTTTATATTGATAATGAGGTTCGAAACAGGTTGCCATTATTACAGGTAACGAATGGAGGACAGAGGAGCCTAGTAGAAGAAGTTACAGGTCTGTGAGGAGCCAAGAAATCTTGCTTGTTTGTAGGTGACCAAATACTTATTTTCCACCATCGCCTTTTGAATTATTAAAAATCCTACAATGTGGATTTTCTGGATTTTCTCAATTATCTGTCATGTAAAGACGACCATGATGAAAATTACATGTCCTCTCATCAGTGGGAGAACTTACACAATTGGGTATGTGACTAATACTTTTTCCCACTGTAGCTCTGCATTGACATGATTGGTTGACGGTAGGTGGAAGCGGTACATCACTTCTTTGTCAACAGCTCTGCACTGCTCCACGAACACAAGAAGATAAATGCCCTGACCTGCTGGAGCATATCACCGTAAATGCTGCATGGCCAATGCCCGGAAGTCGGATTGACCATGCGCCCAGATGCACAATGCACTTCTCTCTCTAGAATGCGCTTCCTCCTGCCAATTTGTGCACTTTATTGTTTCCATAACTAGAATTGTGTGAATTGTTTTGCATTTGATCAAAACAGTAGTACATTTACGAAGTTAATTCCTATATACGTTTTGGTTTATTTAATTCCATTTAGTCATTGACTTTTGTTTGGAGCGCTCTGTCAATGTTAGTGGACGCTCACCTGATTACGCATAGAATGTAGGCCTATAGGCTACCTGGACTGCACAAGCAAATGCTAAACATATAAATGTGCCCATTAGTTATCTGATAGTATTTTTACGATTGGCTTAACACACCACCACTAATGACCTGTGGAGCTTCTCAAAGTAATGTTTTCTTTCACCTCAAACACAAGCAAACAACTCTCTCCTTTCGATAACCACTCAGCATGAAAGGGGAAAATGTCATCCATGATCAACGGAAACATCATAAAATAGGCCCTTGATTACTTCTTATCAGTGCTTGACTTGGACTGAAAATAGGTTCATGCACTCATTTTGGGATGCCCTTGTACTGTTTATATTTAGGTGTGCAGGAGGCTCCACAATAATTTTTTGAGCTAATATTCTATAAGAGGAACAGGAGCTCAAGCAGTAGAACATTTGAAATGCTGTTACCCTTAGCTCGGTGAGCTCCCTGCCCAAGTCAAGCACTGCTTTTTATCCCTTGCAACAAATTGCCTACAGCTGTGTCTGTCCCGAGCTCTCTGAGGCCCGAATATTTTATACAATGTTGCAATTTCGCTTCGGTGGCTTCAGGCCTGACCCAAGTTAATAGTTGATGTTTCAGTTCATTGCAGACAGGCCATGTGCAGCTAATGTGATTTATAGGATATTATTTTTATCAGGATATTTTCTGCCTGCAGGCTGAAATGTTTTTTATTGTTGTTGGCTTTATGTAGGCTATTTTTTACATAGTGTGGCAATGGCAATAGGGTTACTTTTTAGGTGTGTATCATTTTCATTTAGATTTGGATAGAATGTTGATTAAACCACATGACAATGGTTTGTGAGATAGGAAGACGTTATTATAAATTAAATGAAACTGTTTACCTTTTGAAAAATGTGCAAATGAAAACCATAACTTCGGCACACAGATACGGTAGAAATGGTAAGATAAATTGGCATTCCACCTGAGAAAGGTTGCCGAATCTTCGTGTAGCCTATTAACAGCAACTACAGGAGAGTAATGGCGAATCTGCGAATGCCAGCAGGAACGGGAGGAGAAATAGTTGGGTCTTAAGTGTTTTTCTTCTTCTGGTTATCTAGATCTCTGGCGCCCTCTTTGAGGCATTTGTTTTATTTCATTAACCCGTAACCTTAAAGCATATAGTTTATTTTATTTAAACACATAGGGTGTTGAAGTTGAAGTCGGAAGTTTACATACACCTTAGCCAAATACATTTAAACTAAGTTTTTCACAATTCCTGACATTTATAATCCTAGTATTACAATTTCCCTGCTTTACGGTCCAGTTAGGATCACCACTTTATTTTAAGAATGTGGAAATGTCAGAGTAAGGTAGTAGAGAATGATTTATTTCAGATTGTATTTCTTTTCATCACATTCCAGGGGTCCAGATAAAGCATACACTCAATTAGTATTTGGTAGCATTGCCTTTAAATTGTTTAACGGGTCAAACGTTTGGTAGCCTTCCACAAGCTTCCCACGAAAATTAAGTGAATTTTGAACTATTCCTCGACTAGAGCTGGGTAACTGAGTCAAGTTTGTGTGGGACTCTTGCTCCTCGACACGCTTTTTTCCAGTTCTGCCCACACATTTTCTATAGGTTTGAGGTCAGGGCTTTTTGTGATGGCCAATCTTGTGCACATTGACTTTGTTGTCCTTAAACTTTGGAAGAATGCTTGGGGTCATTGTCCATTTGGGGAAGACCCATATGCGACCAAGTTCTTTTAACTTCCTCACTGATGTTGCTTCAATATGATCCCATAATTTTCCTTCCTCATGATGCCATCTATTTATGTTTCGATAGACTCATTTTACTGTGAATATACAGTGGGAACAAGTATTTGATACACTGCATTTTGCAGGTTTTCCTACTTAAAGCTGTGGAGGTCTGTAATTGTGTTATCATAGGTACACTTCAACTGTGAGAGACGAATCTAAGAAACAAAAATCCAGAAAATCACATTTGTATGATTTTTTGGTAATTAATTTGCATTTTATTGCATGACATAAGTATTTGATCACCTACCAAACCGGTAAGAATTCCGGCTCTCACAGACCTGTTAGTTTTCAAAGCCCTCCTGTTCTCCACTCATTACCTTGTATAAATGCACCTCGTTTGAAACTCGTTACCTGTAGAAAAGACAGCTGTCCACACACTCAATCTAAACAAACTCCAACCTCTCCATCAATGGCCAGCACTTAAATCCAGCGTGTAAGGACATCAGGGATAAAATTATAGACCTGCACAAAGGCTGGGATGGAATACAGGACAAGCAAGCAGCTTGATGAGAAGGAACAAACTGTTGGCGCAATTATTAGAAAATGGAAGAAGTTCAAGATGACGGTCAATCAACCTCGGTCTGGGGCTCCATGATCCTCTCACCTCGTGGGCATCGTGATCATGAGGAAGGTGAGGGATCTTAGCCCAGAACTACACGGCAGGACCTGGTCAATGACCCAGAAGAGAGCTGGGACCACGTGTCCAAGAAAACCATCCAACACACTACGCCGTCTGGATTAAAATCCTGCAGCGAGCAAGGTCCCCCTGCTCAAGCCAGCGCATAGTCCAGCCATCTGAAGTTTGCCAATGACCATCTGGATGATCCAGGAGAAGGAATGGGAGAAGGTCATGGTCTGATGAGACAAAGAATTGAGCTATTCTAAACTCCACTAGGTTTGAGGGAAGAAGGATGAGTACAACCCCAAGCACACCATCCTGCGACCAGGAAGCGTGGAGGGGGAAACTCATTTTTGGGGATGCTTTTGCAAGAAGGGGACAGGACGACTGCACCATATTGAGGGGAGGATGGATGGGGCCAAGTATCGCAGATCTTGGCCAACAACCTCCTTCCCTCAGTAAGAGCATTGAACATGGTTCGTGGCTGGGTCTTCCAGCATGACAACGATCCGAAACACACAGCCAAACAAGGAGTGGCTCCGTAAGAAGCATCTCTGGTATCCTGGATAGGCCTAGCCAGTCTCTCAGACCTGAACCCAATAGAAAATCTTGAGGGAGTTGAAAGTCCATTAGACACAGCCAAAACCCTGATGGATCTGGAGGGAAGATCTGTATGGGAGGAGGGCCAAAACCCCTCTCATGAAAACTGGTCAAGACCTACAGGAAACGAGATGATCTCTGTATTGCAAAGGTTGCTTTACCAAATATGGTTCCTTTCTGATGTATGCAAAACATATGTAATGTCAAATGTAATTACAAAAATTATGCATGGGATTTTTCTGGATTTATTTTAGGATTCCGTCTCTCACAGTTGAAGTGTATCTATGACAAAAATTACAGACCCTACATGCTTTGTGGGTAGGAAAAACCTGCAGTAAATCGGCAGTATCAAATACTATCTTCTTCTCCACTGTAGATACTTTTGTACCAGTTTCCTCCAGCACTTCTTAAGGGGTCCTCTTTGTTGTTCTGGGATTGATTTGAAATTTTCCAACCAAAATACGTTCATCTCTGGGAGACAGAACGCGCGTCGCTCCTTCCTGAGCGGAATGACGGCTGTGGTCCCATGGTGTTTCATACTTATATACATTGTTTGTACAGATGAACAGTGGAGACCTTCTCCAGGCGTTTGGAAATTGCTCCCAGGATGAACCAGACCTGGTGTAGGTCTATTTTTTTTTCTTTTGAGGTCTTGGCTGATTTCTTTTTTCATTTTCTCATGATGTCTGGCCAAAGAGGCACTGAGTTTGAAGGAGGTGCAGAAAATACATCCACAGGTACACCTCCAATTGACTAAATTGATGTCAATTACCCTATCAGAAGCTTCTAAAGCCATATCATTTTCTGGAATTTTCCAAGCTGTTTAAAAAGGCACTGTCAACTTAGTGTGTATGTAAACTTCTGACCCACTGGAATTGTGATGACAGTGAATTATAAGTGAAATAATCTTGTCTGTAAACAATTGTTGGAAAGATTACATTGATGCACGGAAGTAGATATCCTAACCGACTTGCCAAAACTATAGTTTGTTAACAAGAAATGTGTGGAGTGGTTGGAAAAGCGACCTAAGTGTATGTAAACATTTGACTTCAACTGTATATAAGGAAAAATACACGTTTAAAAAATAAATACCAATCGATTGAAAGAACAGACGACTTTCGTTCGGCCAATATTTTTTTAGTCTGCAGGACAGCCTAATACCCTAGCCGAAGCTGCAACTGTACGTATTAGTTCTGTATTCTGTAAGATAACACGGGTGCGACTCAAACACACACACACACACACATACTCAGCTCTGTACCTTCCCATGCTCTTCCCCATTGCCCATAACTCTCCTATTACCTTAGAACTGTGGAGTGTTACCTGATCAGACTGTAACTAGCACCTCGGGATCATTCTTCAGCTTAGAGTAGATTCACTGGGGGAGAGGTGGGACCTGGATGTGAATCACTTGAAAGGAGAGAACTAGATAATGATGAGAGAGGGAGAGATAAGGAGGGTGAGAGAGAGAGCGAGCGAGAGAAAGCGAAAGTATGAAAAAGTGTCTGTGACAGTAGCAGACTCCATTGAGGCAGCCATGTGTTTGTTTGTAATGAGTGGCAGCTCTCAGCCAGCAGCCCTTGACCAATTAGCCCTGACTGGGAGTCTGGGTCTGCCTCAGAACGCTCCTATCCTGAATCAGTCAATTACAGAGCTGAGCAGAGAAACAGAGAAAACACATGAGCTCCTCAAATCCTTGTCTCCACCAGCCCAAGTAAGAGTTCCCTCTTTAAATGCCTCTTTTAACCCAAATGGAATATATTAGTCTTCCATGGAGGCTAGGGAGAAGAAAGCCTCCAAACTCTTCCTTTATTTCTCACTCTCTTTCTTTTCCTTTCTTTCTTTCTCTTTCTTTCTTTCTTTCTTTCTTTTTCTTTCTTTCTTTCTCTCTCTTTCTTTAATTCTTTATTTTTCCTCTCTCTCTCTCTCTCTCTCTCTCTCTCTCTCTCTGTCTGTCTCTCTCTCTCTTTCTCTCCCTTTCTTTCTGGAGGAGTCGGTCAATTTAATGATGGATCTCTCTAGTAGGAGAGATATTTCTGACTGACTGACTAGACAGACAGACATTTCAGTTAATTCCAAATGTCTTGTTGATGTGACTAATAGGCTACAACATTCTGGTAAAGACTTTTCTTGGCTTTTAGATGTCCTTTGAAGTTCTCCGTAGATATTTCATTACATAACTTGGCATTATACAGTATAGCACAGTACACTACAGGGCGTGTTATGTAATGAAACGTAAACATATATTAATGTTTGTTGAGGGGAGTGTAACTCTGTGTTAGTGGGTTAAGGTTGATGTCCTATTTCCAGTATTAATGTGGGTCTACTTCAAAAACGTTTGTGGCATTTTCTGCCTTTATCCATGCCATATGTGACTATGCAAGAAAGTAGCACATATGTTTTGTGTGTAAGCGCACATGTTTTTTTTTTTTATGTGTATGCAAGTTTGTGTATTATTCCGAAGTGTCCTGGCTTGATTTGTGAGTGAATGTGTGTGTATTGTTGTTCTAAATATGTAGTAAAGGTGACCTTGCAAAAATGAGGACAGGAGAGGACGTGGCCGGCTGTGTCCGGTTGAAAGCTGATAAAGAGCACCCCCCCACACTGGACGGCCTAGCCTGGGAGCTTCCTGTGCTCCTTGGTCCATGTGCCAGGAGACCAGACCCTGTGCAGGCATGAATCCCCGCCACATAATACCTGAGAGGGCTCTACTCTGGGCCCCGTTCATATCCCTGGCAATGACAATGAGGCTTGGAAACAACAGGCGTTTGCTGGTAGAAGAGCTGAAGCGATTAACCAAAATGTCAGTGTTTTGGGTGTTATTAAACAACTAATTGACTTTGACGTAGTTGCCCAATTACTTGAATCCATTTAGTTCTGTTTTTGGTATGAGCCCCTGACCACGTTTCTCTAGAGAGAAATCAAAAAAATTCACAGAGAATGTTAAAATATGTGGGACACTGGGCTGAAGGAGTTGTAGTTTTTCATTAAGCAAATATTCAACAGTTCAAAGAGAGAAACTGTTAATTAACAACACATTTTTCTATTGATGTCACCCAATGTGGACCTCACAGAGACAATATATTATCAATGTTTTGGCAATTGAACACGTTCACACAATGTTAGGCTTTTTTTATTTATTTTTTTTTTTTATACTTTTGTTTGTTAAATTTTCAGTACCAGCATTTAGTAAATAATTGCACTTTGAAAGTTATTTGGTATGAATATGGAACAACAATTTCAAAGATTGACAAATACAGCAAAACATAGAGAGACAGACATGAAAGAAAAATAGGCATTGAATACATAAATAAGATAAAACACAAAACAAAAAAAAAAAAAAAAGGGGAAAAATATCTGTTTTGATCCAGTTGTTATAGGTCAGCTTTAGCACAGTTATTACCGTCCTGTCCGAGATGTATCGATATATGCACACAATGATTCTTACATCACCAATATATAAATATACATCACTCTGGAACTGCAGGGGGAAATGTATTCTTTTTAACATAAGAAAAGAAGGGAGCCCACTTTGCATAGAATTTGTCTACAGACCCATTGAGTGTCTGTTTGGTTTTCTCCAACTTAATGCAATTCCAAAAAGGATTTAATCCAAAGAGCAAGGAGAAGGGGCTGCAGAGGATTTCCCATCTAAGTAAAATTAATCTGTCTCGTTAACAACGTGACAAAGGGAATTAATCATATTTTGGTCAATTGTATTGTGGGTAAAGAAAACTCAAATAATGCAATGAGAGGGTTCTAGCTCGATCTGTGTGCCGCTTAATTCAGAGAGGAAGATGTCTTCCAGGAACCAACAAAGATGGGCAGCACCGAAAACATGTGCACATGATTAGGCAGGGGACTGGTTACACGAACACAATTGGGTTCACATCCTTGTAAATTTTGAACAAGTCTTGCTTCTGGTCCAGGGCCCCATGAATGAGTTTGCATTGGATGAGGCAGTGTCCAGAAGTAAAATAGAAGAGCGCTATGTACCTTTTGAGTGCCCTTCCCATAGTTCATCAAGATATTTCCTCACCCAGTTCCTCCTCCCAAGAGGATTTGATATTGTTTAATGAGATGGCTTGGTAGTGAGCAGAATGCATATAGATTCCATTGGAATGTGCCTTTCTGATTAGGAAGTGGGGTGAGAAATGTATCGAACTGGTTCACCAGAAAGGTTGGGGGAATCCTGGATCTATGCTGGCGGACATAACTCCGGGACTTGTAAAACCTAAAAATGATGTCTGGGGAGACCAAATTTAGCTGATAATTGTTGAAACGCATTCTAAATATAACTGTTAGTATAAGAGTCTCTAAATCTTTTTTAATACCGAGATTAACGTTGAAAGCACCATCAATGCAGATGGGGAAAAAGCTGGGTTTGAGGCTACCGGAGCCAAGGGAGGTTGTTTGAAACCAAAGTGGCGCGTCTCTGAAATTGATTCCAGATCTTCAATGTTGTTTTGACTACATATTATTAGGTGAAGGAGGAGTAAGGGCCTGTAATAGAGGAGTGAGCGAGGGAAGACAATGATGCGGTGTAGACGAGGGCACTCCATCTCCAGCCAAGTTGGGGGTGGGAATATCACTCTGCTCTGCAACCAGGTACTGAATGATCCTAAGGTTAGCGGCCCAATATTAGAATCTGAAATCTGGTAGAGCTAGACCGCCCGTCTGGTTTGGGCCTCTGCAGAGCTGTTTCGCAATCCTAGGGAGGCTTTTTATCCTTACATATAAAGGGTAGAATTAGGCCATCGATCTTTTTTGAAAAATGTATTGGGTAGAAATATTGAAAACACTGATAGAGGTATAAGAATTTAGGGAGAGTATTCATTTTTAATAGAGTTAATTGTAGCAACTAAGCAGAGGAGTGTGACCACCGTTCCAAATCGTCCTTAGTACGTGGGTTAAGAGAGGAGCAAAGTTGGCTTGAGGTTGGGTCAAACCTACTTGTGACATAAAACCCCGAGATAAATAAAACTACTGTGAGCTATTTTAAATGCTTGCAAAGTTATGTAAAGGGGATTTTTTTGCAGCCATGTTAAAGTGGCATCAATTACTTTTACTGAGATTTAGTTTATACCCTGATAAGGCGACGCAGGATTGAAGTGGCAAGGGCAGCAGGGACAGACAGAAAGATTGGATGTGTATATTAATAAATCATCTGCATATAAAGACAGTTTGTGTTCGTGACCCGTATCTGACTATGCCTGATGAGGGGGTTGGACGAAGTGCTATTGCAAGTGTGCTCTATGGCGCAGGGCAAACAGTAAGGGACGTAAAGGGCAACCCTGACGTGTCGATCTTTGCAAAGCGGGAAGGATCTGATTGAGAATAGTCCTGACAGAGTTGGGGGATGAGTACAGAAGTTTTTATCCAGGTCATGTAATTTGCCAAAGCCAAATTTATTGAGAGTGTAAAAAGGTATTTCCATTCCACCGATCAAACGCTTTCCGTCCAGGGAGAAGTAATGGCTTCAGAGGTATTGTCGATAGAAGGATTGCATAATATTGGAATAATCTTCGGAGGGACGGAAGAATGAGTGTCTATTTTTTCTAAATCTGTTTGATCTGGAGAGAGAATTGATGGGAGGACTGTTTCCCGCGTTCACACAGAATTTTGGCTAGGAATTTGAGTAGTCCACATTTGTAGTAAAGCTAATTGGACGGTATGATGTACAGTCAAGAGGGTCTTTTGTTTTTTAAAGAATAAACACAAATGGTTGCTTGAGTGAGAGTATGTGGGAGAGCAACCATTTACAAAATGCATCAGTGTACATTTCAATTAGAATAGGGGCTATTTTGTTGATAAACATAAAACTCTGTCGGGTACCATCAGGCCCTGGGCTTCTCCCAGATTGAAAGGGATTTGACAGCTGTTAGGACAGTTCTTCAACAGTGATCGCTGCTCTAATTTAAACCAAATCCTTAAAGCCGACCAAGGCACAGAAAGAGTGGAAGAAATAATCCAATTCCGTATCCGCTTTACTTTCCAGAGGTAGGAGACTGGTAAAATTCCTTCTTGAACTCCTCATTGATCCCCCAGGATCTAATGATATCCCCAGATGATGTAACGAATTTTTGTAATCTGGAGGATGATGAGAAGGATTCGTAACTTGTGAGCTATTAATTATAATGCTTTATCTCCTTGTTCATAGGTGCTCTAGACTTGACAAGCATTTTTAGTAACCTGGTCTGTTAATAGTGTGTCAAATTCTGCTTGCAGAGTTAAACGTTCCTTAAATATCCGGATGGTGAAAGCAGCATAAATGAAGTCATCTAATTGGGCACATAGCGTGTTAACATAGATAACTCATCTTTTCAATTTGTTCTCATAAAAGTGCGGTGTGGAGATAATTTCACCTCTGATTCGCTAAAAAGTTTCCCAGAGGGTAGACTTGCAGAGATAAGTTTGGGGTTCTATTTGTAATCATGAAAAAGTCGATTTGACTCAAACAAATTGACAAAGTGTTCATTACTGAGCAGTTGAGTTTTTAGTCGCCAAGGCGTGTCGCTGATTGTCTCATTTTGAAAAGCTACTTCATAGTAAACAGGGGGTGGTCAGGAGATACAAATAAATTGGGTTATATGAACATGAAGATATGGAGTGGAGGGAGCCGGTCATCAACAAGGAAGTAGTCTATGCGGGCTGTAAAAGTCGTGGGTGTGAACCGATGAGAAAAAGAGTATTTCCCAGCTGGATTAGGTGCTCTCCAAGGATCTGAGATTGAATTCAGACATAAAGTTCGAATCAACTCAAGCTGGGAGGTTGATAAGGTAGTAGGTTTAGTGGAAGATCGATCCAATTCGTGGGTTACAACCAACAGTTAAAGTCACTCCTAAAATCAACATATGGGTGATGACATTCGGGGAGTGTAGAGAAAACTGATTTGAAAAAATCACCATTGTTCCAGTTAGGATTTGGTTAGATATTAACAAGAAGAACCTTTGTATTGGAGCAGCCTACCACTGACAATTATATATCTACCATGGGGATCTAAGCGATCACCTTAGAACATGTAAAGGTACCGATCTGGAGTATGAATAGCCACCCCCTCTCACCTTACTCTGAAATGAGGAATGGAACACCTGACCCACCCATCTGCACCCCAAGACTTGAGGTGACACCCAGATGAGTTTCTTGAAGAAAGATGATGTGAGCTTAAATCATGAAGATGGTGCAGTTCTTCTTTATTAACTGGGGTTATTTTGTCTACCTGCAGTTCAAGGCAAGAAAATTAAAGCCACATTCCCTCCAGCAGTATGGGACACATAGGATGAGTCATCTTAAGAGAGAGAGAGAGGATGTGTAAAGGACAAGGTACAATGTAAAAACTGAAGATCTTAGTTGAACCTAAAGCGCAAATGTAAAAAACAAAACAAGCGAAGAGGCACAAAAAACATATACGGAAACCTATATACAAAATAGAGAGTGAACAAACCCTTCCCTCACACCCGCCTTGCTCGAAGCCTCTCCCAAATGAGATGCAAGCAAATCTAAATACAAAAGAAAGTTTAGAGGCTAACATGATAACTCTTCCTCTGTGCTCTACCAAGATTAGTGACCATTTAACGAAGAGTAGTTTCCAAACATGGATAGAATGTCCCCAACAGAGTTTAAGGGAAAATTTATCCTCGATTAAAAAGGAACCTCGACAGTGATGGTAAATGAACAAACTGAAACAGCCATGCAGACCCCCCGATATTGGCATTAGAGGCGGCAAACCTGGGCTGGAAATAAAAGAGATGCGAAAAAATGACATTCATGCATGTCGATGAACCCAGCAAAGATGGCTCGTTAGTCACCCATTCGGCCTGCTAACTAGCACTCAGGAAGACCGTTTCAGCCAAAATTGAGTTATTCATCTTGCGGTCCAACAGCCGCTTTTCCAGTTCTTGTTGATTAAATCCCCCACTACTAGCTTGGGTCCTCGAATCTGTGCATGGAGCCGTCCGGTAAAGTCGGGCTCACATGGGGTAAGATGAGGAGGGCGAAACCTTATGCCCGGGGCGTGTAGTTGGCGTTTCACATCCCAAAGCTAGCCGCCTCTTAGCCACAGCTTTGTAGTCATACGTCGAGACTCTTTTACCCTGTAGAAGAGTGGGGATGCTTCTCCCGATCTTCTCAGTATGTCTTCATTTGGACGGAAAGAAATGCACCCTGGAGGACAAATGGTGGTGGGGTTCTCCATCCCGTCGGCTAGAGAGTGCGGTGAGCGGTCAGGAATGGCTCTCCTTGGCGAAGTAGCTGGGCCATGTACTCGTGGGCCACTCACGGGCCTCCCTCCCTCCCGGTATTCCCAGGGAGACGAATGTTGTTCCTCCGCATTTCTACTCCATATCTTCGCAGACCTATTACTCCGAAGGAATGCCACCCTAGTTGTCAATGAGCCGACTTTGCAGATCCCCAGCTACATGAATCCAGTGCTGTGGTCTGAGCACTCGCTCAAATCCGATAAAAGTCCCCCTGTACGTCGAGCTTATCTGTACTCTCGATAGATTTTTTAAGCTCGTCTTATGTTGATATCTCTGAACTGGAGATTGGTAGAGAGACAGTCAATTTTTCCGAAAAATGTGGTTTGAGGGTGCCTATCACGGATTTACAGCATCTCCACAGTCAGTGTTTCCGTGGACGGCATTGGCAGCTCGATGGGGTGAGCCGGGAGAAGTTGCGAGGCATTGCGCGGCCTGCTCTTGCAGACTGTTTTTGGCCGGTTGATGTCATTACGAATTTGAATTTATTAAACTTGAACTGAGTTAGTTTATGGGTCTCTTCAGGACGCCTCAAAAAGCAAATGTAATATGCAATTTTGCAAAGTTAAAATATAAATTTGGTCACCTAACTCAGGAGCGATGAGTATCAGCGTACATACACTCCTTGGCTTCTAACCCACAATGTTTGGCTTTTGAATTTCCATTTAAAAGCTCTCA